>NC_142807.1:54202986-54410642 GCF_049724085.1 Artemia sp. Qi Xiang Cuo
AGAAATGTAATTTGTTTTCAATCTGTTAAAGGTTAAGTATAACTATGGTAGGATAGATTTAATGTATTTCTAACTATTTTAGAGTCCTGATCATACTCGCTCTCACATTTTAAGTTGCGCATTTTTATTTTTAGACAAATATAGCTATTGCAAAATATAGCTACACAAATTTTGGGTAATTTTTTTTTGAGCGATTCAGAAGCGTAACATTTATTTCAATTACATTTTAAGAATTTTAGTGACTCGTTCATTAAATTTTAGTTTTACTCGTTCATACTTCTGAATTTACGTTTAAGTTTTGAGTACGAGTCATCATAATAGCTGACTTAATCTTTCTTCATTGATTTTACTATTTGGATGCTGTCATTCTTTTTATTGGCTGGCGTCTCCGCTAGTCCGCGAAAGAGGAAAGTTTACTTTTTGTGTGTATATATTTTTAAGTTAAATCATAGTTCAGAAAAGTTCATGTAAGTTAACATTAAAGTTAGGGCCCTATATCCCCCGTTGTGGTATCAAGAGATTCAATATATTTCTAATTATTCTCGTAAATTGTTCGTAGGCTTTCCCACTTATTATTCTTTGGTCAAATAAAATAAATAAAAATAGGTTGCTGTTTATTGGAGCTAAAATAAAATTTGGATTATTGCCAAGCTGTCAGATACCTTTCATTGCAAACAGACCTTTAAAAAAATACGTTCACCATGCACAAGGGTGTAACCAGGATTTTTTTTGGCTGAGGGGGGCGTTTTTTGGAGTGGGGTTGAAAATGAAATGAAAAATAAACGCAGCAAAAATTTGTTTATATGTATATTTGTTACGTTTGTATGAGTTGGACATTTTTGGGGGTGGTTTCAAACCCTGTACCCCCCCCCCCCCTCCACTGTATACGGCTTTGACCATACAAACTGTCTTAAAAGGGAAATTCTAGCCACTGTTCATCTACTGCTTATCCCTCTCCCAGTTATTTTAATTTAGAGCACTTTAATGTGGCAGCTAAGGTGTGCAGCCTCAGAGCAGAATGTACTGTTTGAGCAGCAAGAAGAAGCATTTCAATATTCTGAGATTAGACTGTAGTCTTGAGCAGCAAGAAACATTATTTCAATATTTCTGCATTGTGATTCCCTGTAATTTATTTCTAAATTTGTATTTTCTCCTTTTTAGATTGTTATGTTCTTCTTAAATTGATTTTCTTATTTTTCTGTAGATACGAAGAGACGTACATGACCCGCATGCCCTTAGCAAAGGCTGACAGGAAAGGCGTGAAACGAACTAATCTTGGCACCGAATTGACCTCGTTTGGTAATTTTGCCAGTCTAATGGATGAAGAAAACGAAGATTTTGAGCTACCATCTAGGAAAAAAGCTAAAACCGCCCTGAAAAAAGGAAAAAGAGGAAAGGGAAAGAAGGGTATGCATGCTACCCATTTTTTTGGCAAAATTTACATCTTAAAGATTCAACAGAGGCATTTAGAGTTTCTATATAATGAGAGACTATACGTACGGACATCCAATACATAGTTGGAATTTTTACTCAATGATTCCTAAGAAATTCCCGTTAGAATTTTTTTATGGGGTTTCTAGTATTTCATTACCATTGTATTCTGCACTATCTGCTATATTACTTATATGTAGTAGAAATTTTGATAAGAATGATCGGGCAACCAGAAAGATGTATCTGGGAGTCATTTCTTAATATAATTAAATATAATTATTGTAAATATATAAATATAATATAATATATATAAATATAATTATAACAAATATAATATAATTGATTTTTAATATAATTAAAAACCTTATTTATTAAGTTCTTGATCTTATTTTATACCCTCAAACTCATTATAGTTTGGAAACATACGTTTTTTTTATGAAGTCAGACGTTTTTCGTACGTTTAATCATTTCGCAAGTATGATTTTATACGTTTCATTTCACACGGAATGGTACGTTCCATACGTTTCTCGTAGGAAATCATACGTATTTCTTCTACTTTAAAACTATCATATTAGTAAGTAAGTAATCGGATTAGCGACGCTTCTTGACTACTAAGTTTCCTGCGTCGCCCCTGCAGTATGTTGCTACAGTAAGGTTTGATCTCTGGGTCTCGTACCCACTGCGCCACCACAGGACTGAAAATTCTCGCCGACGGGGAATCAAACCTTGGTCTCCCACGTGAAACTATCATATTCTATCGCTGACATTGCTATTTTAAAATCGCGCCCAGAAGCTGTTATTTCTAAAATTGCGCCCAGAAGCTCTGATTTTTAAAATTGCGCCCAATGATTTGTCAAATGTATCAGAAGTATGTAGATAAATGTGGAATTCAATTATTTGAAAATGTGATAAAGCTGGATTTGTGTTCATTGAGACTTTGTTGTATTTTCTAGGAACATGTACTGTGTAGTGTTTATTGTAGTGCGATATTTCTTATATTTATAATTTCCATTTACAAGAGGAATACGGGTTTGTTGTTATTGAGTGTAGCGCTGATGTTGGCAGACTTTGAAACTAAAAAATAAAACCGAAAAATTTTGAAAAGTAAAAACTCCTTGATAAATCACTGTACGAGATTTGGAACAGTATATACAAGGACAAATATTAATTTATTTTGCAATTCAGTATGTTTTTTCTTTTCTTCAATTCTATTTATATTTCTTTTTTTCTAAGAAAAGCATTTAAACTCCTAAATATTTTCTGAGATAACACTGGGTAAGAAAGACAAAACGACACAAGGGCAATGAATTAAAACGAGCTCATTCATAGCTAGTTAAAAAAAAGAAAATGTAAATATTTCGGCGGAGATCTCCACTCTGCCGTTCTCGGTGCAAGAAGAAGAACAAAATAAGTCCACAGGATAATATAGAAAGATAAAATTTAAAATATCTATATTAATAGAATCCCTTTCTCAACCAACGTTGAAAGGGCAACTGAATAAAAAATCCGATATTGAATGGCAGATTAAACTCAATTATGAATTTATTTTGTGTTAGGCTTTTTGGATGCTAACCTTTTGCCAAGTATGGTATTATCAGAATTTTCATAGGTTGCAAAATGTGATTTAAAAAATTACGAAAGATCAGAATTATTAAGAGAATTGTAAATGAGGCTGGGATAAGTCTCCCCAGTATCAAGTGACTCTTTGGTGGATAGACTTGATGATTTATAAACAATTTTATTTTTAAATGCCTTACACGGTCATGTCGATCAGCGGCAGTGCTTCTCATAAAAAAACACTAAACATATATAATATATGAAAATCACAGCCATAGCCATTGTCATAAAAAATTATACATTGATTTGAAATATCACAGATTCAAACTAATGAGTCAAACAGAGTTAAACGAACAAAAAGAATAATGAACTAAAAATAAATATATAAAATTATTGACGTGTGTATGCAGAATTAAAAATCTTGACGAATGAGGGAACAAAACTACTTGCGTACCTGCCTCCCTAAAATTGTATGTACAGGGACATTGTATGTCCTTGTACATACATTGTATGTACATTGTATTGGAATTGTATGTAAAATTGTATAAAAGGGACAATAACAGAGGTGTTATCAAGCAAAACAGAGTGGTCTGAATTGTCATATACGTGTTGGACTAAGGTGGAGTCAAAATTATCTGGTCTTTGGCATAACTTCATGGTTTTTCGGTTGAAAATTTATGCATTAACAATTTCATTTCCAACTCTTGATGGGTCCTCCCAATATAGAAACGATTGCAATACAGAGACAGAAACAATAGCAGTGGGTCCTATAAACGCTGCAACTTAGAATGAGGCTGCATATATCCCGGCTGGAGTCGAAAAGATATATATTTTGTTTACTTTTTTGAGGTGATATTAAAGTTTTTTCTATTGTTCCTGTATACTCTGTTTAGGAGTACAGAATAAATGGTTTTTTATCCCCCTCCAAAGGATTACTATCAATTAAGCATTTTGGGCGTTGGTGCATTTTGTTTCCGTATTTTTTGGCCTGAAATAGATCTCTTCTGTTGCGTTATTAAATAAAAAATAAAGTTTGCTCAACTGAAAGTAAGGAGCAACATCAGAACTCAACGAACAGAAATTATTCCGTATATGAAGAGATTGCCCCCTTCTCAATACTTTGCTGTTCTGGGGGGTTGTCCACTTTGATCAAAATTTTTGCTTTGATTCTGTGTTCTTTGTTTATATTTGACTCAGGAGGGGGAGGGGGCTGTAATTAATTTTTCCACGGGCACCACCAACCTTAGGGACGGCTCTACTTCCATTATTTATGTTATATTTATGCTAGGAGCAAATTCAAACGTTAGAAAATAGCTTAAAGTGGTTGGAAATAAAACTCAAATTTTACAGAACAATAGGATTTAGAGTTATGAGATAGAGATAGTCATTGATAGTCAGAGATATATTGAATATAGTAAGATAGTCAGAGATATGGGATAGTCATTTACTACATTAAGGGTATCACTTAAAAAAAGAAAAGAAAATAAGTTAAAGTGATTGGAAATAAAACTCAAACTTCACAGAAGCATAGGATTTAGAGTTATAGGATAGAGATAGTCAGAGATATATTAATAGTCATATAGTTGGATAGTCAGAGATATGGGATAGTCATTTACTAAATTGAAGGGTATCACTTTTTTGAAAATAGAAAATAGCTTAGAGTGGTTGGAAATAAAACTCAAATTTTACAGAACCACAGGATTTCGAGTTATGAGATAGAGATAGTCATTTACTAAATTGAAGGGTATCACTTTTTTGCTTAAAATAATACTTTTTTTCTTTATTTTCATCTCTTGTTTTTGCGATATCAATGCTAAAGAAAACTCAATAGTATTTCTACTAAAATTTATTAGAATTAACCCGTATCGGCTAATTATAAATTTGTGTGTTTCTTAGCCTACTTGCTACAACTACTCCATACCCCTTTACTTACCCCTTTACTCCAATAATCTCTTTACTCCTGGGGAGAGAGAGCGGGGTAAGGGATCCTCATGTTAATGTTTCTTGTCTGGTTGAGACTGTTATCCTTGAAAATTTTATTCGTAATGAATAGATTTCGATTAGTGTATTGAAGATTTCAATTTCAAAGTTGAAATAGGAATCTATTATCTATATGATAAGATAAATAACAGATTTCTTTTGGTATTGATTACTTTATCAAAATGGTGTTGTGGAAGAATGAATCCATACCTTTTTCATCGACCGACATGACTTGTTGTTCACACCAAAGAGTAGGGGTAATTTATAAGAGTGGGAGCTGGCGCTAATATCGACAACAAAAAACTTTCATTTGGCGATACTTGGCAGATTTTTAAGCTCTCTGATCATTATTCTTTCATGAACTGAGATCAGATATATATTACTACCCTAATGTTACTACTTGCACCAATTACTATTGTACTGAAAAAATGCCAAGTGTCGCCAGCCGCTCGATGGCGTTGATAGTTGTTTTTTTTTAAACTAGTGCCAGTTTCCACTTTTATAAGTTACCCTTATTCTTTTGTTCGTAATAGCAGCCCAGCATTGTTTAGAGAGAGCACAGTAAAGAGAATATACAGTAGCGACAAAGGCCTTACTCTCCATTAAAAATATGTCACGCAGATCTAAAACCACACAAGATTCATATTCCGCCTTCGGGCACGCGCGATTCCGATGTACACATCACGATGAGCTTATAGCAACTGAACTAGGCTGTGACGATACGGCTCACAGTCTTTACGCGCGGTATGAAATATGTGTCATGTTTGGAGAAAGAAGCTGCTACTGTATATTCTCTCTACTGTGAGAGAGAGATGAAACTTTTTTCGTTGCATTTTGATGTTATTTAGCCCTTTTTTACTGTTTAAATGTATAATTCAGATTTTTTTTTTTTCAGGCAAAATGTTCAAGCGAAGGAAGTGATAAACTGTGTTTTTATTTTTCTGATGAAAATAAACATTCAGTTTTTTTCTGAGCCTTTTCTTTATTTACATTTCCCTCATTTCATATATCTGCGATATACCTGTTGGAATATAATAATATTAGACGTCATTTGGATCAATAGAAGATAGTTTTAGATCGATCTTTGGTCATCAGGAGTCAAAATTGGTTGAAAAATGCCCAAGTCTTTTTAATTCTGGCAGTTTAAGTCTCTTTTTGTCCTTTATCTGATAGGGATGTGCATATTGTTTTTGTAAATTTTTTTTCATCTCTTTCAACTTTTCAGGGTGTACAACTACTAGAGATATCCGAAATGTCCGATTTATCTTGTCAGTTCTTTTCACCATTTATTGACAAAATTTTCCCGTTTCTAAACTATTTTTCCTCGTCTAGTAATTGAAAACACTATAACATAATTGTATTTATTTTTTTTAACATAGGATGCACAGGGCAACTTTTACATGGAGAGGAGGCGAAAAACCTGAAAAAAGCTTCAAACGAGGAAACGTGAAATTTACGGATTGTCTTAGGAAACTTCCATATTTCTATTACGTTAGAAAATCTTGTACTTTTGATCTTCCTGGAGGGAGGGGGGCAGGGTGTACCTCGTTATATGAAGCTAAGAGAGGAAAGGAAATATTAAATGAAAAATAAAATCAAAAAAGGAGTGAGAAAACGAGGATTTTGTCAGCCAGTGTCAAAACATGAAGACGGAGAGCAAGCAAGTATTTCGACAAGGACCTCCGCCAAGTCGTCATCAGTGCTAAACAAAAAAGAAAATAAACAACAAAAATCTAACCTTTTGGAGTCACTCGGCAAGATGTTAACGAATGAAAGACTAAGCCGAAACCAATGAAAAAAGGATTTACCAACGAGATTGAGCAAGAATGTTTTACTTTGCAATACTTTTTGCTAGTCTGCAATTTCGGTTTTTCATTAGGTATGCAAATAGGTTCTCTTAAATTTGACTGTGTGCAAATATGAATTGAGTCTTTTAAAATTAAATTGTTATAAATTGGGCTTGATGAAATGTCTCCGGTATCTCTATTAATAGCCAAATTTCTGTTTTTTATTTAGCACTTTTTTTGTTTTGTTTAGCCAAATTTTTTGTTTAGCAACTTTAATATCTACTATAAATGGCCTACCGCAATCTTCTAAAGAGGTAATTGAGATAAAAAAAAAATATATAAACATAAATTTGACTATAAATAGAGACACCGGAGATATTTCATTAAGCCCAATTTTTAACAATTTAATACTAAAAGACGCAATTAATATTTGCACCCAGTCAAATTAAGAGAAACTATTAGCCTATCTAATGAAAACCGAAATTGCAGACGAGCGAAAAGTATTGCTAGGCAAAACATTCTTGCTCAATCTCTTTGGTAAATCCTTTCTTTCATTGATCTCGGCTTGGTCTTTCATTCAGTCTCTGTTTCGCATCTTGTTGAGTAAACTTCAAAAGGTTAAATTTTTGTTGTTTTTTCTTTCTTTGTTTTTCCTTTTTTTTTTTGCATAGCACTGAGGACGACTTGGCGGAGGTCCTTGTCGAAATATTTGCTTGTTCTTAGTCTTCATGTTTTGTCACTGGGTGACAAAATCCTCGTTTTCTCACCCTTTTTTTATTTTATTTTTCTTTTATTATTTCCTTTCCTCTCTTAGCTTCATATGTCATGTATAGCCAGTGTGGTCTTAGAATCTTTTTGTGTACCTCGTTTGACCCTTTCAACCAAACGTAATCCGAGTTCTTCATGAAAATAGACTCTTTGAACTGGAAAAGATTTCGAGCAAGCTCAAAAATCGTCCCTGAACCTGCACAGATTCCCATTTCTCCCAGGTGGATACCGCGACCAATTCTGGTGATTGGAATCAAAAGTTGCAATCTTTCTTCTTAAAATTTCGTTGGAGCTGTCGGAAAAATATTGCTGATAGATTTTGAGCAGAAAATTAAAAAAACTGACGAATTAAAAAAAGTATGCTCATTCCTTCATTTGAGAAATGACTATGGGTCCACTTCGTGTTTTAAGGTTTTCTTTGGACGTTTTTATAGACTTTATACAACGTTTATTGGACTTTTTGAAGTTTGAACTGCTGTTTATACCTTTGTTTACATTTGAAAGTTCTAATTTAGACTTTTCGTATATGTTTGCGTCTCGACAAATTGTTAGTGATAGTCTCTTTTTAATCCAAAACCCAACAGAAAATAATTAGTAACTGCAGGGACTATGGAAATAGAACTTTACCATGACTGCAGCGTACATTCTATATAAGAACAGAGAAGCTCAATTTGATATTTGAAATTAATCGAAGTCCAGAAAGCTAAGCTCTTTCACCAAAAGCTCAGTGGAGCAGAACCTTCAAAATTTTCTGGAAATCTAAATATTTGGCTCCATATTTAAGCATCTAGAGACAAACGGTATTTCTATCTAACTGAGAACTGGTATGAAATTCTAACCACCCACTAGAAAAGACAAAAAGGGCTAAATAATGTTGACGGAAAATTCCATAATTAAAAGCGAGAAAGAATTCTTTTTCCATAAGAATCCAGGTGTTAGCATTTATTTCAGTCACACCAAGTTGTTCTTAAACAGCATCAGAGCCTCTAGTTTTTGGATATGTAACCTCACTGCGTCACCATCATCTAAAATTGCAAGATATTCAAAGCAAAATTTGACGCTTTATGTCAAACAACAAGACGTGATGAAACGGGGAAAGAACTGTGGAAACGTGAGACGTGAGGAAACGGGGAAAGAATCACCCGGAATATGGTTTCTTAGAGTGTGCAAAAGGGCTGGATTTCTTAAAAATAGGGCAAAATCACTTTTATTCTCTTTTTTTGATGAAGAAGCTAGAATTCAAATGATTTGTGTATTTTTCCGTTTTTATATATGAAGAGGGGAGGGGGGCTGAATCCGGATGAAAATTTAGACTGGGGTCAGGTTAGGTTGTTATCCATGTGCTAGTCCTCGCAAACATGTCTGCCCACCGAGATAGAGGGGATATGGGGAATCCTCATCCTGGAAAATAGTTTCCATAAATATGTTTTTCTAGTTTTGAAATGACCATAGATTCTGACTAATGGCACTGATTCTATTTTCGCGAGGCTTATAAAACTAAAGCTATTTTCAAAGGGAAGAACAGCGAAGGCAATTCAGAAAAAGGGGATCAAATTGTGATTGAACATTCATTGTCTTGCTGGTCCTCCCTTTGCTAAGCGAATAGCTTAGCAAAGGCTTTTGGCAAATATCTCTGTGAGAAAGTGTCAGATACGACTTTTAGACTTGATAGTGATGAAATTTTAAGTTGATTAGAGCGGTTTCATGCGAAAATGAGATAAGGAGAGCAGGTGTCAGAAAATCATGTTCCTCGAGTCCAATTTACCCATAAATTTTAAGTCGATTGTTGGTAAACAAAAAAAAAGTAAGAAAATTAGTCAATCTTTTGCCTAAAGTTGGAGAGGGGAGGAGTATTGAAGGAACCAAAGAGTATGGGTAACTTATAAGAGCGGGAACTGGCACTAGTGTCGACAAAAAAAAAACTATCGACGCCATCTAGTGTTTGGCGAAACTTTGGTAATTTTTTTTTCAGTGCAATAATAAGAATAATTCTAATTAGAGTAATTGCCAAAATTAGGCTAGTAATAAGTGTCGGATCTCAGCTTTTACAGAAAAACAATTACAAAGCTTGAAAAATTCCAAGTGTCGCTAGAGGCTAGATGGCGATGTTGTTTTTTTTTTGTCAAGACTAGCGCTATTTTACACTCTTATAAGCTACCCATATTCTTTGAGAGGGAATACCAGTCCTCTATGTGCCTCCAAACATAAATCGTTAAAATTCTTGAATGATGCCGCTTCAAACAAGGTGCAATATTCCCAAGTTTCTGCTAAAAAGTTTACAGGGAGATGAATGGTTACACAAACCCATTTTGTGCCTAAAATTAGATACGACTAAAAATCATGGCATATATTTCATTCAAAAAAAAATAAAACATTCCTACCTTTGAGTTTGAGATGGGAGAGCATGTGGCTTTGTTGCGAGGGGTCTCTGGCTCGCTTTGATCGTTCAATCACAGAGATAAAAAATTATTAAATGATTCCAGTTAAAACTAGATGCAACATGCCTTGGATGCAGCATTAGGAGTCGGAGGGCATAGGAGGACTTCCGACCCTGTGGTTTTCTTAGTATGCCAATCACCAATTATACCAATCATATGCAAGAATTTTGCACAAGCCAAGCTCAAACAAGGTGCAACGTGGCTGCCTTTCCAATTTGTAGTTGGAAGGCTCAAGGGCTCACTCTATGCCAATCTTAGTTTGATTTCACTTTTGAAAAGATATTTCAAAGAGTGGTCTGCAAAAAAAAATGATGGAAGATGGTCCTAGGGAAGGGCCAATGTTGGGCTTTCACTAATAGTGATGGTACTGTGAATCTTTGCGTGATTCTGATTTAAACAAGGTACCATATGCCTAATTATTGACTAAAAGTTGGCGGTGGAGTGGCAGTGAGAAGTTTGAGAGGCCCTGGAACCACTCCAATCAAACAAACTGAAACTATATTCACCGTTTCTGTTCATATAGCGTTCAAAATGCCTAACTGCTAAAAAAAAATTAAGTGTCGGAACGGTGGAGGGAGGGATAGCATTGGGAGAGCCAAAAGTCAGTTTTTACTCCTGTAACAGCATAGGTTCAAAATGCATCTGTCATTCTGCTTCAAATAAGGTACAACATAGTCGACTTTTCTGCTAAAACGTGGACAGGGAGAGTGGAAATGGCCCACTTAGCACGTCTAGATTTTGTCCACATTGAATCAGAAATAAGTTCGTTTTCTCTCTGAATCATGCCCCAGTTCCGTTTAGCGCAAAGCCATTATCCATTTTTTTTTTGTCGTACAAGAATGTACCACAGGAATGAAGTAAGCCTACCTCGTGCAATTTTCAAAAGGACATATCTCATGAACTAATTTTTGTACGGCAGGCTCTAAGGGCAAGTTCTATTTTCTTTAAGATTAAGCGAACTTTCAAAGTTTAAGAGAAAAAAGCGATGCCATTAATCTCCATAAGTCCTAGAAGTAGAAAATAACAAGAATAAATAAAAATGGCTGGTGAAAATTGTCCGGTGAGTATTGAAGGTGAAAAAATATTTAATTAATTATTTCCTTCAAAATTGAGGAGTATATAAAATACAAAAATGAAATAAATCAACAAACAAAACTAAACAACTGATTTTAAACAAACAAAACCAAACAACAAAACAACTGATTTCAAATGAGCTTAATGATATAACTTTTTAAACATTGAAAAAAAAGCATAAAATCAAAGAGTATTTAATTTCTGGGGAAAAAGGGAAGAGGATACGCATAAAGAGAAAATTTTAGGAATGATGGTAAAAATTATTCCTCTTAATCCTTACCAATTCCAACGGCTCTTTAATTTCTGGGGAAAAAAGGGAAGAGGATATGCATAAAGAGAAAATTTTAGAAATGATAGTAAAAATTATTCCTCTTGATCCTGACCAATTGCAACGGCTCTTTAATTTCTGGGGAAAAAAGGGAAGAGGATATGCATAAAGAGAAAATTTTAGGAATGATGGTAAAAATTATTCCGCTTAATCCTTACCAATTCCAACGGCTCTTTAATTTTTGGGGAAAAAGGGGAAGAGGATATGCATAAAGAGAAAATTTTAGGAATGATGGTAAAAATTATTCCGCTTAATCCTTACCAATTCCAACGGCTCTTTAATTTCTGGGGAAAAGGGGGAAGAGGATATGCATAAAGAGAAAATTTTAGGAATGATGGTAGACATAGACATAGGTTTATTAAGATCGAACAGCATAACCATGGCTAATTTATGTCGTTTTTACAACAATATGGAAAAAAAAAAAAAAAAATACAAATAACACTATAAGAACACTAACACGTGAATACAAATAATACAAAATCTTGTTGTATGCTTCTACGAAAAAGGGGAAAAACGTGTTTTTGTAGCGGTTGGTCCTGCAGACCGGGGATTGTAGCTTCGACTGGGATCTGGTTCTTTGGTTAAAAGGAGCATCGGGTGGGAGGATCAGTCTGTGATGGGGCGAAGATAGCAGTGACTTGCCGAGGGACATGATCAGTGATAATCGTCTGTCGCTGAGAGATTCAAAGTTCAGTTCTTGCAAAAGTTTGTTGTAGTCGTTACTTCTGTTACCAACGATTATGTTAACAGCTCGTTTCTGCAAAGATGCAAGGTCATCGCAAAGGTAGTGGGTGCTCTGGACAAAAGGTCCCCAGACAGCGACGGCGTATTCGAGTAGAGGTCTCACATAAGTAATATAGGCATTTTTTAGGCTTTGAGTGTTGCAGCCAAACCTGCGAATCAGGACTAGGATCTGAAATGATGCATTACCAGCCTTAATAACCTTCTCCCCGTGTTCGGTGAATGTGCAGTCCATCGATAATGTGACTCCGAGGATTTTTGCAGATGGAACAACAGGGAAAGGGACTTGCGGGAATTCCAGATCACGTTTTAAGGGGGCAAAACCTGAGGATCATTGATTTATCTGCGTTCAGTGTCAGCTTGTAACGTTCACAGTCCTCAGAGAAGGATGCCAGAAGGGTCTCGCTGAACTGACGTTCGATTACACCTTCTCTCACGAGGTATTTGAGGACAAATGATAAATAGTCGACGAATTTGAGTCGCTCTTCGAAATTCTGAAGGAGGAAGTTGATGAGGGAGATAAATATGAAACCAGCAAGTCTTGTACCCTGAGGGGCTCCACAGGTAAGTTTAGACCAGTATGAGATCAAGTCATCTTCAAACAATGGAAATACACACTGTATTCTGTCCTGAAGGAAGCTCATCACTAATGCAAGAGACCGCTTCTGTGCGCCCATTGCTCGCATATTTTTTGCTGCCGTAAGATGAAAAATCAGGTCAAATTCCTTCCTGAAATCGGCGAGAGCTAGGTCGATGAAAGTACTGCCCTTGTCAAGCCACTTAAAGATAATGTCAACTAGGCGCACGAGGTATATCAAGGTATTGCAACCCTTGAGGCCGCCATACTGGTAACGGTCTATGTTTTCCCGCGTTTGCTTGAGCAATTCACGCAGGATGAATGACTCGGTGACTTTTTCAAAGATAGATGTGATTGATATCGGTCGTAACTCATTGCAAGATTTTGGTGTTTTAGTCTTCGTTATAACAAGCACAAATGCGCGTTTCCAGCACGACGGGAAAGTTCACTGGGCGAAACATTCTCTGATGATGTGTCCAAGTGGCTTGGCCAGGAAAAGAGAGAACTCTCGTATTAACCTTATAGGCAGCTCTTCAGGAAAAGAGCTACTGGATGGACTCAACTTGTTCAGCTCTTTGAAAACTTGATACTCAACTATTACGATTTCACCTTCGTCAGGGCATATTGACAGTAGATTCTCTATTTCAGTGTTAGTTGGGGCAGGAAAGGATGTACAAATGTCAGTAAAGTAATTGTTGACGTCATTTGCACTCACGAGTGACCCATCATCGTTGAGAATACGGATACTGGATGATACTGTTTTTCCAGCAATCTGCCTTACTAGACGGTGCCATTTACGGGGATCTTTTTTTATTTCAGGGTCCGAAAGGGACTTTCCGAAGGACTTTCTTGCAAAGTTTATAACTTGCAGCCATTCTCCCGGGAATAGTGGGGGATTGAGTCATCCTCTAAGACATATTAATTAGATTTTTTACTATACTAAACAAAATGGCTATCTCGAAATTTTGATTGGGTGACTTCGGGAAAAAAATGAGCGTGGGAGGGGGCCAAGTTGCCTTTCAATTTTTTTTGTAACTCAGAAAAGGCATCTAAACCTTTAATTTCCGCTCGAACGAGCCCTTTCAAGATATTCTAGGACCACCGGGTCAATAGGATTACCACTGGGAAAAAAACAAAAACAAAAAACAAATAAACAAATAAACACGCGTGTTTATCCGATCTTTCTCCTGGCAAAAAATGAAAAACTCCACATTTTTGCAGATACGCGCTTCAAACCTCTATAGTAGAGTTCTCTGATACTCTGAATATGAGGGTGTGATTTTCATTTAGATTCTGTCACTTTTAGGGGTCTTTTCCCCTTTTTTTCGAAAATAAGGCAAATTTTCTCAGACACGTAACTTTTGATGGGTAAAAATAAACTTGATAAAACTTATATATTTGAAGTCACAATTAAAATTTGATTCTTTTGATGCATCTATTGGTATCAAAATTCCATTTTTTAGACTTTCGGTTACCATTGAGCCGGGTCAATCCTTACTTACAGTTCGTTACCACGAACTGTTTGAAAATCACAAAGGCCGTTTAATTAGAATAAATAGCTCTTTTGAAAGTACTAAGAAAAACTTTAGCGTAAAGAGCGAGGTATTGACGACAGGGGGAATCCCCTAATATATGTAATAATTTCCGTTAGTAAAGCTTTTCATATTCTTCCTTACTTTCAGTTGAAGAAACATTTTTTTTTTTTAATTTAATTTCTGATTGTTTTTTAAATAATGCTGGGGAATCCGGCACCCCCTTCATGAAAAATTTCCTTCCCCGTGAAAAATTTCTCTATGGAAAGATCCTCCCATGTAAAACCCTCCCCAAGCCTCCCCCCCCCCCTACCAGAAAAAATCCCCCCGGAAAATGTTTGTATACTTCGCAATAACCTATACTATATGTAAACAATAGGCAAAGTTCAAAACTTGCAGCCCTTCCACTTGGGACTGTGGGGGGTTAAGTCATCCTTAGAGACATAGTTTTTACATTTTTCGTGTAGGCTGAAACAAATGGCTATCTCAAAATTTCAATGAAGTGACTTTGGTAAAAAAAATGAGCGTGGGAGGGGGTCTAGCTGCCCTCCAGTTTTTTGGTCACTTAAAAATGGCACTAGAACTTTTAATTTCCGTTCGAATGAGCCCTCTGACAATATTCTATGACCACTGGGTCAAAACGATCACCCCTGAAAAAAAAACACGTATCGTGATCTTTCTTCGAGCAAAAGATGCAAATTTCCACCTTTTTGCAGATAGGAGCGTGAAACTTCTTTAATAGGGTTCTCTGATAAGCTGAATGTGATGGTGTAATTTTCGTTAAAGTTAATAAAAAATTCAAATTTCCACATTTTTGCAGATAGGAGTTTGAAACTTCTTTAATAATGTTCTCTGATAAGCTGAATCTGATTGTGTAATTTTCGTTAAAGTTAATTAAAAAAATTTGCAATTAAAACAAAATTTTATTGTTTAAAAAAAATTGAGTTGTGAGAAAGTCAAACTTAAAACGTAAAGAGCGAGGAGCTGAGGAGGTAACAGCCCCTTTCATATACGGAATAATTTCTGTTCGTTTTAAGTTTTAACGTCGTTCCTTACTTTCAGTTAAAAAAAACTTGTTTTTTTTTATTTCATTTGTGAACGTTTTTTAATTAATGCAGGTTTTGATTTTGGCTTACCGTACATGAATAATTAAAACAAAATATGCATATTAATTTTACTTTTATTTGGTTAAATGGCTTTCTCGAAACTTGTTTAATTCTATTTACGAACGTTTTTATTAGTAATAAATATACGTAACTTACAAATTAACTTATGTAACCAACTCCTATATTCATATATTTTTAATACGTACATTAAGAGGTTCGTCCACTAGTTAATACTTCACTCTTTACGCTAAAATTCAAATTTTGTTCCAATTCTTTAAAAATCACCCATTAATCACAAAAGCCGTTAATTAGAATAAATAGCTCTCATGGAAGTACTAAAAAATCTTTGGCTTAAAGAGCGAGGCATTGACTAGAAGGTGAACCCAATCATATAGCTAATATTTTTTATTCGTTTTAAGTTTTGATGTTTCTCCTTACTTTCAGTTGAAAAACTTGTTTTTTTATATTTAATTTCTGATTTTTTTTTAAATAATGATGGGAAATCCGGCGCCTCCTTCATAGCAACGTCCCTTCCCCCATGAAAACTTCCTTCATAAAAAGATCCTCCCATATAACCCCCGACCCACCCCCACCCCCACTACCAGAAAAAATTCCCCCTGAAAACGTCTCTATACTTCCCAATAACCAATACTATATGTTAACATTGGGTAAAGTTCCTATCTTTCAGCCCTCCCCCTGGGGGCTTCGAGGGATTAAGTCATCCTAAAAGACATAGTTATAATATTTTCGACCATGTTAAACAAAATGGCTATCTCAAAATTTTGATCGGGTGACTTTGGGAAAAAATGAGCGTAGGAGGGGGTCAAGTTGCCCTCCATTTTTTTGGTCACTAGAAAAGGGCCCTAGAACTTTTCATTTCCGTCCCATTGAGTTCTCCCACAATACTCTAGGACCACTGGGTCGATACGATCACCCCTGGGGAAAAAAACAAATAAACACGCATCCGTGATCTTTCTTCTGGCAAAAAATGCAAAATTCCACATTTTTGTAGATAAGAGCTTGAAACCTCTACAGTAGGGTTCTCTGATACGCTGAATATGATGGTGTGATTTTCATTAAGGTTCTATAGCTTTTAGGGGGTCTTTCCCGCTTTTTTCGAAAATCAGCCAAATATTCTCAGGCGCGTAACTTTTGATGGGTTGGACTAAACGTGATGAAACTTGTATATTTGAAATCAGCATTAAAATTTAATTCTTTTGATATATCTATTTGCATCAAAATACCGTTTTCTAGAGTTTCGGTTACCATTGAGCCGGGTCACTCCTTACTTACAGTTCGTTACCACGAACTGTTTGATACTTCTGGCTGATCAAATAAAACTTGAAATAGTATTTGATACTATTAAATTTGATACTCCATTTAATTAGAAGAATTTACCTTACCAGATAAATTGGATTAAAAGATTTTAATGCCTCCCGACTCGGACCATACTTAATTAGTCAAGTGTATTCTATTAAAAATATTCAGCAGCTCTAAAATTTACCAAAATCCTTTTCTTCTCGGTGGTAACAATCAGAATTGGCAGGAACAATCTCCTTGGATAACTATTGTACATACACACGCACCAATGGATTCCGACGGAAACCATTGGGGAAAATATATTAAATACCACGTAATTCAGTATTCTTTTCTTTACTTTTTATTTATCAAAATTAACATTAAAGCCAAGTTATCACCTGATTTGAGTACCGATTCAAACCTCATCGCCTCAGTTAAAAGCGCTACCATTATTTGACTGTTTCCTTAAGAAATTTTGGTGACTAATTTTATAAATGGAAATCGGCAGGTTAAGAGGGAGCGTTTAGTAACGCAGATAACCCAAAGTCGGTTTAAGGGATCAACCAGACTCAGTTTCTGGTCCTCGAAGGAGGGCAACTTTACACTAGCTTCAAAATCAAAGAAGATACGTCTATGGACAACCATCCCAAATTGCTTAAATTTTTTTCTTGATTCATCAGTAATAAAGCTTCTTGTATATGGAAGAACTAAAACCAGGGAGTTAATTAAAAACGTGATTTCCCCATATGCCATCACAAAGCTGACCCCAAGATTGCAAAAATTAGTCTTTTATCTGATGGTTGTGAAAAGCGCTGACAAGTTTGGGACCAAATACTTAGCCATTATTGTTCGATACTGTGAAAGCACAACATACGAAAGCAAGGAAGACTTTTTGGCATTCCAGAGGTAGGAGATACAACAGCATTGGGTCTTAAAAACTTGATTTATAAGACTTTAAGTGAGAAGGAGTTGCCACTAAAAACTGCGTTGGTTTAGCATCTGATAATACAAGTGTAATGCTTGGGAAGAACAACGGCCTTGCAGCTCTCATAAAAAAAAGGTGTTCCCTTGCTCGCTGTCTTTGGACGCATATGTCACAGCTTTGCACTATGATCTGCTACTGCTTGTGAGCAGTTGCCTACAAAAATCGTAAGATTCAGCAATGGTGCATCAGATCGACCTGCAACTCGCTGGTTAGCATTTAAGAATGTTTCCCAGAGGCTGGTGGAATAGTGGGCTGCACTGACATTGTTTTTCATCTTACCTGTAAAAGAAGGTCGGGATCAAACGGATTTGCAGCTTTGATTGATCCTGAAGTCAAGCTCTATTACCTTCTTCTAAATTACACATTTGCCCATTGTAAACTCTTTTAATCTTGAATTCCAGAGTGCAGAAATGAAAGTTCTCAAACTTTTAAAATGTGTGACACTCTCCCAGAACTGGTAAGGAACTATATCCAAGACCATACTTGGCTGTACTTTCTTCTTCGAAAAAGATTTTTACAATCCAAGAAACTTCAAAGCTATGTAGACAAAGGTGCATTTTGGAGCAGAAATTGGACTCTTTGCGATGGATAAGATTGAGAGTCGGCAAATCCAAGACAGACAGCTAGCTGCGACAAAAAAACATTGCCTTGCATTTTACATCAAGCTCTGCTCAGAAATAAAGCGAAGAATCCATAGTGAAGATCCCTTATTTCGAATGCTAGGCTGGCTATCTCCAAAAAACGCTGTATCTGGATCAGTTCCTTCTATAATCCCTCTTTTCCGTATATTCAGGGACTGTTCTAACGGTTTGCTAGAGGTTGAAGCCTTGAACAGGGAATGGAGGTGACTGCCTTTGTTTAAGGAAGACCTAGGAGGAGGAACAATGTCAGTTTTCAAGTTCTGGAATACAGTGTCTGCCCTCAATGACGGTGTTGGAGACTTTGCTTTCGTTCACCTACCTGTGTTTATGAAGAGTAATATGCCGTTGCCTCATAACAATGCCTCGGCTGAACGTCAGTTTTCTCTATTAAAGCTAGTTCGGACCCAGCTCCAGAACAGACTATTGCCAGAGACAATATCAGATATCAATTATTAATCTAAGAATGGAAACTTGGTTCCAGTAAGAATGTCACAACTGGTGTAAGACTATAAAAAAACTTTAAAGATTAGTTTAT
Organism: Artemia sp. Qi Xiang Cuo; assembly: GCF_049724085.1. Lineage (NCBI taxonomy): Eukaryota > Metazoa > Arthropoda > Branchiopoda > Anostraca > Artemiidae > Artemia > Artemia sp. Qi Xiang Cuo. The sequence continues at coordinate 54,221,766 of NC_142807.1, forward strand.
TGTTGTAAGGCTACATGCTCACTTTTGACTCCCAAATCAATATCTCTGTTTTTTATACTTGACTTTTATGTTTTCAGTAAAGCGCTACTTTTCTATTATCCTAGAAACTTAGGGAAACATAATTAGTTGGTTTATTTGTCCTAGCTTTTTTTTATATATGTTTTTTTTATATAGAAAGGCTGTGAAGTAATAATTTTTGTCCGTTTTAAGTTTCAACTTCGCTCTTTACTTCCCTCGGAAAACTTTATTTTTTAAGTTAATTTTCCCCTTACAGATAGATGTGTCTTGGTCTGCCTAGGCTGCTCTGGCTAGTACACACGAATCAGGTCTAAGATTTAGGGATGGGGGTCAATAAATTCTAAAGATGTTTAGTTCGCTGGACAATGCAAGCAAAAGCCGCGTAAAAAAACTGCCCAAGCTGGAAGAGGATAGTATTTTCTCAGTCATCATTCTTTCGTCGTCCAGGAAAATTTTGTGGAGAAACTGCTTTTCATTTTTTCTTTCTGTTTCTTTATTTTTCCATAAAACATTATTTAAACTGATCATGTATATTTGATGAGTCGTTCTTACTAGATAACTCTATAATCATTTTATGTATACGAGATTGAGCATGAGACAAAAGAAAGTAATCAGACAACCAGTTTATTTATTGTGCACTTTTGCACACAAAAAAATTCTTCAGTTATGCTGTATATCTACCCTATGGAGCATGAAAAGACAACCAGACGACTTCATTATTGTTTTTGTTTCGTTTTCTTTACTTTGGACGGTAACAACAGACAATATGTGCAGTCTTTCATCTGCTGTGCAGTATAACTACGATATGGAGCTTGAGAGGGTAATCAGACAGCCTGTTTGTGTATTCGTATTTATTTTTTTTTATTTTAGATAGCCAAACAATAAATGCAGTCATTCCTCTACTGTAACTTACAGTAATAAGTGTATTATTTTTATAAAATAGTTGTTGTAGGACAGGGCTTTGAGACCGTGCATGCTGAAATCGATCAAATCTTTTGAGGAGGTTCGTTTTACATGGAAGTTTCCATGAATCAACCTTTTACATTTACTTTTCCATGTACATGATTAGTTTATGATATTTTTTTAATGTAGCGGACTATACTGAGACGTCGGTGTTTTCATGTTTTGCATGCATGAGATTCTACCCTGATCTGTTTTCAATCATGAAAAAGTACAGCGATTGATTACATATTAATACAGGTTGTTTTTTTTCCTATGATGGATCACTATTTTTTTCTGTGATTTCCATTTTATGCTAATAAAAGAAAAGAAGAAAAAATTGACGCCAAGATTCATTTTTCAAACCTTTAAAATACTTCCAAATTTATGCCCGAGTCAAAGTATAGTCACACCTGTGAAAAAAATACGCGTGACTACATCCTGCAGTGCCGATTTGGTACAACCAATTGGTATAGTCAGAGATTTATGTCTTAGCCAAAGTACAATCACACAAGTGAAAGAAAATACGCATGACAACATGACTACAGTGCCAATTAGGTAATTAGGTACCGTGATTTACTGAGTTAAATAATTACACGCGTCACCATAGACAACGGGTAAATAAAAATGTTAGACTTCTTTTCATGTTCAAAAAGAAAAACAAGAGAAGGATGAAAACGAAATGAATCAAAGGGGTATAAGTGTTAATTTTTGGCTCTCCAGTGGTAATTTTTTAGGGAAGGGGGCACAGTATCGGTAAAAAAAAGCTAAAATATTAATGGGCCTAAATCCTCTCCTCCCCTTACACACGGGTCAAGAGATAAGCATAGTTTTATTCAACCAACATGACTCACTACGAATTAGAATCTAAAGGTAATTAACTTATTTAGAAACAGTTCCCGACTTATTATTTTCTTTTTTTTAGTTTATTTAACGTGAATGGTCATGTAAAACGAAAACAGATATATAGTTGGAGTTCAGAAGCCTTATCGAAGAAATCGCAACCCACACAAATCGATTTAGAGAAAAGGTGAAAGCGTTAAGCCAACAAATTGCAGATGATCCGCCAAATGGGAATAAGGTAACTGAACCCCCTATGCATTTTCCATCTGCGGTGGTTCTAGGCCTAGGACGGGGGTGCAGCAGCCCCCCTCCCAATTTTTTCTAACATCTGACAAAAAATGCCTTTTACTTTCTATAAAAGATATACTTGCGGTATACCTTGCCTCCCCCCTAGATTATGAGCCCTAAAATCGCTACTGTTTTCCATCACCAATAATATTCAAACAAAAACAATCTTGACCAACGGACATGTTTACCATCATGGCCAAAATTTGATTTTGATTACGACATAAATTTGATTTTCACTTATAAGTTAACAAATATCCTTGATAATTTCTTCCCTAGTTTACGTCCTCATCTTAATTGTACTTAGTCCTATGTCAGGGGTATGCACGTAAATTCTTGGTGGGTGGATCGGGGAAATATGCATAATTAAAGCACCATAAATTGGTAAATTATTTGGAATAATTTAGCTAAAATTGTTTAGAACAGTTGAAAACTTCTGTGCAGAAAACCTACTAATTAAATATTTCCAACAGGGGCAAAGCCCTGTGTTTCCAGTTCTTCTCCTTTTGATAATGTTCTTCTCTTTCTGCTTTCAACACCAGAATTATGTGTATCCAATGAGTCAGTAAATGCCTTTTTTTGTGAATTTCAGGCAACGAGTTGGTGTGTTCATTCAAAAACTCAAGGCCCTAGCCTTAAGTTTTGTCCTGACCTCTATCTCTGTTGCTGTAACATGCTTTATCTATTTTATTAGAGGGTAGCAGTGGCATCCTTCTCGTGGTATCTCTGAGAGTGAAAAATCAAGTAGTAGCGGACCTACTATTGGTAATTTCATTGACTGTGCTGTCACTGGCGGTCCTGGACAGTGTTCTACCACAAGGCGGGGTATCTTGTAGAACACTACTGAGATTAGATGTATTTAAGCAAGTATTGGCTGTCAAAATCATCAGCGGGGGTCAATCCCCTTGGACATCTGACGTGCCGACCATGGCGCACGAAAAGATTCCAAGGAAAGAAATCCGAGGTGGGGAAAAGAAGTTCTCTTATTAAGACTAGTTCTGAGGATTAATTGCTGCTTGTCGTTGATGGCTGGCAAGTGGTGGGTAACTCTCCCTTCCAGCGCTACCTACCTACGTTGGTCTGAAGATGGCGGGCGGATCTCACAGGATTGAGGAAAAAAGGTGGATATCTCGACACAGCCAAGTAAGGCTCTTCTGCAAATAGGAAAAAAGGACAGGCAAGCCCTATCTCAAATTACGACACAAAGGGGGTACCCCGTTATGGCTATACCGACTCTTCATTTATCAATGGTGAAATTCCTTCAAAACTTGCTTTGGCGTTTGTAAAAAGTGCTAGTGCCACAGATTCATGGACAAGTTCCCCACACAAATTTGGAATGTTTGGACTTTCTTCTCTTGCGTGTAAAATAAATGGAACTCCACTCTACAATTTATCCTTTGATAAATCCTATAGGACCCTATATGAACTGACAATACAATCCCTAGATCTGAAAATGGTATAACCGATACAAATGTTTGCAAAAAGTCACGGTATCATTGTATTGGCCTTGTACTCAAGATATTAGTATTGTCCGAGCGGGTACTGCACGTTTAGACTGTAGACTTTACTATTTGAAATCAATTTGAAACCTATTGGGAAATTACCCCCGATGGCAGTGTTCTATCAGACTTGGCACCATGAACCCAAATCGAATAATCAATGTATTCAACTTGGATCCGTACAGGTCCAAACACAAAACCTATTGCATACCCTGGGATTTCCTTGAGCATATTCATAACGCTAGCTATAGCATTATCATTGTTAATAGTAGCCCGTCAAATGTAAAGACAGGTCATTGGCTATGTATCTTAAAAACTGTGAAGAATATTGAATTTTCGATCCTCTTGGTCTGTCATATGCATTCTACACACCTAACATCAAAAATCCTGGAGCTTAATGCAAAGTTTATCATTCAGAATCAGAAGCGAGTACAAGATATTTGGCGTGACGTCATATACCATATAATAAAATGTATAAGCTCAAGTTAGCTCAGTATAGAAAGTTAAAAGCTAGAGAAAACAAGTGTTAAAGATGATTATAACAAGGTTAGCAAAAGAAGACGATCCTCAAGGTTTGAATGACTTAGAAAGAAGCATCGAGGGCCCAAGAAGTGAATCAAGTCTTAGTACCCACCAGGATGATAAAAAATCTGATAATGAAGGTTTTATAGACTGGGAATTGTGCGATCCCGAATTTTCACAAACTGAGCTAGATGTTGCCAAATCTATTAAAATCTTCCAAGTTTAGTAAACTGAATTTTAGTCGGGCTGCAGTACTGCCTGTACAAGTGAATTGTCGAAGAAGAAGCTTTTTGAAAAAGATGGTTCTCCATACGTATATATTTGACGATCACTGTTACAGCAAAGAGACTTGAACTCGCATTCTTTGAAGTCGAAAGAGAGCATCAAAGTCACTGTGCTGCGGTAACTATTAATACATAATGTGTTATTGTATATGTAATTAATATGGAGCAATAGCACACACAGAAGAGAACCGAAACATGTGTATTCTTTTTCTCCATGGCATCCTTTCTACCATAGCATAGAAAATATGAAACTCGTCTAAAAAATAGCATAAAAAATATGAGAAATCTATTCGTTAAAGCTGTCGGTTATAACAGTTTTAATCCTTTTTTTTTTTTTTACAACCATCAACTGAATCTCTTGCAGTATTAGTAGGTTTCCTGCATCAAAAATAGGATATATGTCCCACAGGGAATAAAGAAAAAATTTGAACCTGTAAAGGGATAAAGGACAATTTGAACTTAAAGGGCTAATAGATTAAAGCTAAATTTAGCCAAAAGGAAAACAATGGCAAAAAAAAACACAAAAAAACAACAGAGTCAATGAAATATTTATGGTCGCATTTTCAAAATTCAGTGTAAAATGTTGCGTCATATAATGCCAGGCTATGGTATTAAATTGGTGCGGAACGAACAGCATCCTCGGTGCAACAATTTCTAGAATACACCTACTAGGTTTTTTTCTCCGTATTTATTAATCCCAGTGCCAAAAAGGAGTCTAAATCAGCTTTTTAATGTTAGAACTCAGGAAATTTATAATCTTTTTATCTGTTAGTGTTAGTCTACAATGGTCTCTTTGCCTAGCTCATGAAGCTGATATGCATTGATAATAATAATAATTTTATCAGTGTATATCCACAGGGATATATGTCCCGCAGGGAATGGTAATAAAGGACAATTTAAACCTTTAAAGAGCTAATGAACAATTGTTCAGACTGGGCCAGTTGCCGTTGTCACTTGGCCTCCAGGGACAGGGAAAGAATTCATATAATTAAATTACTGACTTATTTCAAGTTTGAGGGAGGAGGACACAAATATAAATTCTAGAGTGGGATACAGCAAGAAAAAATAATCGTAGATCAAACTCTTGTGTATATCTTTATAAATCACACGAAACAAGCCCATTTTATGACAATGCTTAGTATATATTTAAAAGCGCATAGAATCATCAGCCACAGACTAACAATTATTTATTTTAAATAACTCAGCATAAATGCAATTAGATTAAATTATTCACAAAAACACATCCTTCATTTCAAATTGACATAAGCACAAAATCATACTTGATTCTAGAGCACAGGAAACGTATCTTATCAACCGATTCAGCGATCTTTGACAACACTGGCAAATGGAAATTAAAAAGGAAGTGAATAGCATTTGCTCTAGTAATTAAAACGTAGTGCCTTCAGGCGGCTGAGATAATTTAATGTTTTCCTTGAGCATCATCTGTTGCCGAATGTCTTGAAGCATGTTTTTAATTTTCATATGTCTCTGCCATTTTGCTAAAGTTGGTAGCATCCTCTTGTCCACCTAAAAGGAAGCAACCATTAGCAGACTTGGAATTTCCTTAAGGCCATATTAACAACGATATTTTATTAATACCGAGATTTGCCAGTGCTAATTTTAGGAATCAGCTGAAACCAAGCCCGTTCACAAAAGAAATTTAGCTTGTGTCAAAAATGGATTGAGTAAAAACTGGAGTTCAATAGATTTGAACTTTATTAGGGCCTAGCCAATCAGAATTTTTCATCTGACTGGCTACCCAAACTTTATCCAGATAAACAAAAATTAAATGAAAATGAGGATGAAAAAAGAAGTATAATATGGAGAAGAGCTACTGGAACTTGAGAGCTAAAGAACATTTGTGCGACAAGAGAAACGAGGATAAATTCAAATACATGAGATAATTACAGCAGTAAGTATTTAAATTATCCGTTACGAATGGTAAAATGTGGTTACTAGCGTTAGCTAATGCTGAGTTTCGGAACGAGCTGAGTTAAAGTATTAGTAAAATTTCATCGCAGGATGGCAATTATTCTGCATATTATGAAATAAGAATTGTTTTCTAACTTCACATTGTCTAAATACTTTACCACACCCACCCACCCCCTAATGTGCAAATAAATAGCCCAAATTATATATTTCCAATTTATTTTGTCACTTCTCTTTGTCTTGTCTCACGTTAAGCTGAAAGAAACTAACAGACAAAAGTTCTATAATGTGTCAATGAATGAAGAACTGGAGCGGTAGGGGCTATATCATACAGGTATTGAAAAAATTTTCACCTGGCTAATGGTAACTTCACACGAGCTCGAAAACAGTCACCCAGACATTAAAAAGACAAAAACAGTTACTCGGTCTAGAAAAAATTACTGATGACCTATCATTTCCAGCAACAGAAAGTAACTGACTGTGTTTCCCTCCTGTTTTTACATCCATATAAACCATTCTTCTGTCGTTTATCAATACAATATAAAATTCTGTTTAAAATTTCATTCTGATTTTAAATATTCCTCCACTACCCTCCATTCTCCTCATACCATATTATGCAGAATGGGGTGCAATGGAACGTGAGTAATTTTTTGGAGAAAAAATTTGAGAGAAAAAACAGAACCACATGCGCTGAGCCATATCAATACCTGTGGGAAAACGCGGACGGAAAGCGCAAAGCTAAAAAAAAAGTGGAATTTTTCGGAAAAAGTTTTGTTTTTCAGGTAAAAATAAAAACTTTATACAATAAGAAACTTGACGAAGCAGCTTTAACTGTGTCTGAAATATTTTTACCTTATATTTTTCTTTGTTTCTGCTTTGCTTGCGGTTTTTTGTGCATTTAAAGAACACTTTTCCCACAAATTTTCGGCCTTGTTCTCTTAGTATAATCCAAAGGTTTCTTTCCAAAAAAATCCCAAACGGAAAGCAAGGCTCTCTTTGACAAAATCGAAATTTACTAAACGGTTATATTTTTGAGGCAAGAATTTTTTTTTTTTTAAATAAGAAATTTGAGGAAGCAGCTGTAACTATGTCTATCTTGAAATAATTCATTTTAAGTTTTTTTTGCTTATCCTTTGGTTGCGATTTTTCGCATTCAAAGATATTTTTTTCACAAATTCCTTTCGTTTTTGTCTCAATATAATTGCTTTTCCGAAAAACGCAGTATAAGGGAATATAATCTTATAGTTATAAAATTGGAAAATATATCATAAAATTAGCATAGTTTAAAAAATTAAGAAAGCCCCTCAACTTAATTTTTAATGAAAAAGACATTCATCTGCTGTTAGGTAGTTTTACACTTTGCGGGCGCCAAGTTTGAAAATAAAGAACGTGTGTGAAAAATCAGCAGAAAATGAGCGAAAAGAATATATCATCATGGAACTAGAAGTGTAATTTTCCTGATTACTTTAGCGAAAGACAAACACCATTGTTTGGTTAACATTGTTCAAGATAAAAAAAAAACTTCAAATTATTAATTAATTGAATAATTACAAAAACATTTTTCTAGAAAGACTAATTTGACTATTCTACTCTGTTATATTTATCCCTTTAGTTGACTATTAACATATAAATAGAATACTTATTTTCTTCTCCTTTAAAAATATCACTTTTATTACATAATTTTTACATATTCCCACTAGCCTATATCAGGGTTGCATTGGTAGCAATTAACCTAGTAAGAGACGTCTGTCCAGTAGCCCGACTAAACATAATGGGTATACCATCCTATTGGTGTTGTTTTACTCGACGACCAGTTGCAGAAAAATTGGCTGTTATAAACGTTGTTTGGGCTTGCTTGTAAACAGGAAAAGCTTCCGCTTGTTTCTTATCACGATTAAAAAAACAAACAAAAAAAAAAACAAGTTTTTTTAACTGAAAGTAAGGAGCAACATTAAAACTTAAAACGAACAGAAATTATTACGTATACGACGGGGTTCGCCCCCTAGTCAATATCTCGCTCTTTACGCTAAAGTTCAAATTTTGTTCCAATTCTTTAAGAACGACCCCTGAATCACAAAGGCCGTTTAATTGGAATAGATAGCTCTTTTGAAAGTACTAAAAAAAAATTTAGCGTAAAGAGCGAGGCGTTGACTAGGGGGCGAACCCTCTCATATACGTAATAATTTCTATTCGTTTTGTTTTAACGTTGCTCCTTACTTTCAGTTGAAAGAACTTGCTTTTTTTATTTAATTTCAGATCGTTTTTTAAATGAGGCTGGGAAATCCGGCGCCCCCTTCATAGAAATGTCCCTTCCCCGATGAAAACATCCTCCCATGCAATCCCCTCCCCCCGACCAGAAAAAATTCCCCCTAAAAACCTCTGTATACTTCCCAATAACCAATACTATATTTAAAGAATGGGCAAAGTTCATAACGTGTAGCCCTTCACCCCGGTGACTGTGGCGGATTAAGTCATCCTCAAAGACATAGTTATTAGATTTTCGACTATGCTGAACAAAATGGCTATGTCAAAATTTTGATGGGGTGACTGGACAAAAATTAGTGTGGGAGGGGGTCTAGTTGCCCTACAATTTTTTTTTGGTCACTTAAAAAGGCCACTACAACTTTTAGTTTCTATTCAAATGAACCGTCTCACAATATCCTAAGACCACTGAATTGATACAATCACCCCTGAAAAGAAAGTATGCATCTGTGATCTTTCTTCTGGCAAATAATACAAAATTCCACATTTTTGCATATAGAAGCTTGAAACCTACAGTTCTCTGATATGCTGAATCTGATGGTGTGATTTTTGTTAAGATTCTATGACTTTTAGGGGGCGTATCTCCCTTTTTTCAAAAATAAGGTAAATTTTCTCAGGCTTGCAACTTTTAATGGGTAAAATTAAACTTGATAAAACTTAAATATTTGAAATCAGAACGGGGCCACAATTAGTGATAAGGAAAGAGGTAAAGAGAGATGGGCGGAACATTTTAAGAATTTGCTAAACTGAGATACAGTTGCAGGAAAAGATATAGAGGAAAACGAAAACTGTTAGTGATACCATGGATGTGAAGGAAGATTTGTTTTCTGAGGAAGAATTATTGATAGTACTAAAAGTGACAGGATTAAAAAATAATAATAGGGATTAAGTCATCCTCAAAGACATAGTAATTATATTTTTCGACCATGCTGAACAAAATGGACATCTCAAAATTTTGATCGGGTGACTTTGGGAAAAAAATTAGCGTGGGAGGGGCCTAGTTGCCCTCCAATTTTTTGATCGCTTAAAAAGGCACTAGAACTTTTCATTTCCATTCGAATGAGTCCTCTCGCGATATTCTAGGACAAGATGGATCAATACGATCACCCCAGAAAAAAGAAACAAATAAACACGCATCTGTGATCTTTCTTCTGGCAAAAATACCAAATTCTACATTTTTGCAGATAGGAGTTTGAAACCTCTAGATTAGGGTTTTCTGATACGCTGAATCTGATGGTGTGATATTCATTGAGATTCTATTACTTTTTGGGGGTATTTCCTAATTTTTCAAAAATAATGCAAATTTTTTTCAGACTTGTTATTTTTTATGGGTCAAACAAAACTTGATGAAACTTACATATTTGAAATCAGCATAAAAATCTGATTCTTTCGATATATCTATTGGTATCAAAAATTCAGTTTTTTCGGTTCCTATTGAGCCGGGTTGCTCCTTACTTCCAGTTCGTTATCACAAGCTGTTTGATTCAGTACGGGGAAAAAATATATATGCAACAAAAAAATCTTAATAAGTACATAATAATGGAAAGATAAATCGTAGAAAATTATAGTTTTCAGGTATGAATAGACCAAAGATGGAACAAATGAGGGAATATGACAAATATGGACAAATATGGAATAAATATGAGCAAAAATGTTTTATTTTTGATGTCCTTCGTGCTTTAAGTGTCAGTTTCAGTCCGCCTTATTTCAGTGGTCATACAGCCGAGTTCATTATTCTTAACTTACTTAAGAGTTTATTAGCAAAAGGAAAGTCGCTTTCCTAAGACTTTAAAGTTCTAGAGCCCTTTTAAAGTGACAAGAGAGATCACGCAAGAGCTAAATGCCTATTTATGGCATTTTGGGCTGCAAACAACAATTTTGGCCCAAATGAGGTCAAAATAAAATTGAACAATGATTCATAAGTAGCGAATCGGCTCAGAACTATCGAGAGCTAATTGTAAAGTTTCAAAAGTTATACTCCACACGGTGGCGCAATTGTCTCTAAGACTATATGCACTCTTTCCAAATGGAAGGTTAATTTAGACCATTTATTTAGTAATAATTTTCGTTTTGAAAAAAAAAAAAAAAAAAAAAAAAAAACAAGAAGAACTTATAAGATGTAGGGTTATTATCAATTATAGTGAAGTACACTTAAATTTAAGTTAAGTATACTTAATTTTACTATCAATTAAATAAAAATATTCTATAATAAGACTCACATGGCATATAATTATAAAAGCATCAATATACTTGAATATCTGGGCTAAACATTATATTTTGTGAGATAAATCAAATGGCATAACTTAAAAACAGTTGGCTAAAATAAGGTACTTTCGTAAACACAAATAAAAGATTTTTTTCTGATCAATGGGGATCTCTGAATCCCACTTTCTTACTTAATCCTATACAGTTCAAACAGAGTTGTCAAGCTGACAAAATTGTAATTCAAGCATAATAACTAAAAGAATTGGTATACAAATAAAACTAACATTTTCAACATTAGGGAAGTATAGATTATAAAACTAGAAAATCTTTTCCGACAAGGCTTGCATAATTCCCCGTATTCCCACGGGGATGTGGTTCCTAAGCAGTTATTAGGAAAGAATAGCCTGACTATATGCCAGTTTGGAGCAACAGAGGTAAATATATATTTAAAAAAAAATATAAATTTTTCGATTCACAAATTATTGAGAAAGCTAAAAAATACTTACTTTTAGAATCAGCATTTCATCCCGAATCAATATATAACATTTACTGTATTTCCGTTGCAAGTTCAATTGACACCCATCCCCCCATAATTGTCAAATATATACCCAAAATTCTATCTACGCAACTAATTTTCCATATCTTTTCTTCCAATTGATTTAACAGTAAGCAAGCAATGCAACAGAAAATTTACCCCCTCCCCCCCGTATAGCAAAATATATACCTTTCAGGGTTTATAATAGATCTAAAGCCAAACTTGGCAGCCATGACAAAACAAAGAGAGAATTGTTTAAGAACTGTCGCGTTAAAGAGAAAATAGTCGAACTGTTTATATATATACCCTGTGGTGAATCATAAAGTATCAATTGCATATATAGATATTGTTTTTATTTATTTATTTTCTTATTCTAGATTTTCTATATTATTTTAAATTTTATCTTTCCCCTTTTAATTATTTTTTCTATATTTAGCACTGAAGACGCCTAGTTTTATACAGGCGAAAAATACGTCGCTTTTGTCGTTTTTTCCTTTCCTTCTACTGGCCCCGTAGTTTTGTTCTTATTTTTGAGATTGTCCTTTCTTTGTTACAGGGTTTATATTTGATCATTAGGGTGGGGGGGGGGGTAGATTTGCGACAGAAATGAATGTTGTAGATAGATTCAGGATGGAATCATTATTCTAGAGGTAAATCTATTTCTTAGCTATCTCCATGATTTGCCAACAGAAAAATTTACCTTCTGAACTTACCATTCCAGTAGAACTATGTACACAATTCATATTGACTCGAGTCACAAAACGAACAGACGGACATTCATCAGGATATCTAGGACCACATTCTATCTTTAGACTATACATACGATTCTCAAAGGCAGTCTGCAAAATAAATCAATTCTAGTTGGTAATAGATCATCTATATTGCTCTAACACTATATTGACCAATCAAATCATATCTTTCCCATGTATCTAGGAAAGTTTTACGCGACCCTAGTTTAAAAAGAATAATTCCAATAATGTATATAGCAAGTATTGAATCAATACTCCAGTAGTAAAAATAACCTTTAGTAAGTATTAATTGGTACTGATCAACAGTTTTCTAAGTTAGTGTCACTGGATTCTTGCCAATATTTGAAAATAAATAAAATGAGCGGATAGCGACCCTTGATATAAGGTATGTGGACTATAATTATTATTTTTGTTTTCAAATTCAGATTAAATCAAATTAAAGCCTAAAAAAAAAAAACCAGACTGGTTGTTGAAAAACGAAAATCGATGAAGCATAATAGACATGCTCAGGTGAAACATTACTCCCCTTCTCTACTGATTCTGCCCTTTCTGCTTAACATATTTTCCACATTCTTAGGAATAGTAATTTAGATAGAATAAACCATATAATAATATTATAATAATAAAAAAAATAAGATAAAGACGAAATTTGCAACATTTATAATAATTTATCCAGATTCCTTTTACATTACTATTCCTAAGAATGTAGAAAAAACCTCAAGCAGAAAGAGTCAAATGGTCAAAGAAGGCATAGGAAACGCTCAAGTATAGCTTATGCGTGGTTTTACCTGATTTTCAACGTCTTGTCTGATTGTTTCGTAGATTTGGAGTGCCTTCCAGATTTAACAAAAAGTTATTAAAAACTAGCTTTTTCGGTTCAACTGACGTTGTCATAACAGCTGGAACAACAAAATAATAATTTTGAATTTACTTTTATAGCCACTTTAACTAAATCTAAAACAATTAAAAATTTTGTGATTTTATTTTAGTTGAGGGATTGAAATGGGAGGTCCTAAAATGATTTTTTTTTTATTTTGGGTGGTTAATCGTCATCACCATGTATAAATTATTATATATTTAGGCCTAATGGGGTGATTATTTACCTTAACAATATTAGCTTCGCTTTTTTAAGTTAGTGTTTACGAATAAATCCCTTTCATTCAAAAAAGGAAAAAACATGTCAACAGGCATCGTTAGTGAAGTAAATCTGCATCATTATCATTATCAGTTTTACTATTAAGACTGAAACATATTGAAAATATTACTAGGGTGAAAGAGAGGTAGAGGCTATTGAAAATTATGCCTTTATAAGCCTAATAGGATCTTAGTTACTTCACAACCATTCCTGGTGGATGTTGATTCTAAAACAACTTCGGATGGTAATGTAAAGTTACTACGGTTTACAACCTGCAATGCACCCTCTTTATTTTCCTTATTGTTGTTCGACTATTGCACAACTGTGGTTATGGGTTATAATTAATTAAATTAAGTACTTCCAGAATTTAGACAGTTTTTTTCATTAGCCACAGGTTTAATGTTTTACAGCGGAACTTATTTCATCAATTAATGTGAATCAATTATGAGACAAAACGGGCTAGAAACAACAACGAAAAAATATTTTGGTATTAATCATGCGATCTTCAGCGCACAGGAATGTCTAAGAAATGCCAAAGAACAGAAAAATGAAAAATACAAAAAAAGCATGAGAAAAATAACAGCCAGCAGATAATAAAAACAGCATTTACTGGGATCAAAGAAAAAAAAGAATAAAGCATCAAATAACAAACGAAAAGTCCAAACCATTTTACTCTCATTGTGAGAATAAGTCTCTTACCGTTTTCTTGTTTAAACATTCCCTGAGCTTTTTTAAATCCTTACTTTTTTTTTACCAAAAGCTATTTTATTTGCTTTCGATTCAGATTGGCTTCAGTTTATGCTGATTTTTCAGTCCATGATTTCTTCCTGTCCGTTTCTGAAACTTTTTCTGTATTTCAGTGTCACCCGGTTTTCAATATTTTCAGAAGTTTTGTTGAACTTCAATGACGAAATTGTAGTAACAATAATAGGTTTAATGCAGCAACATTGTCAGAACACATTTTACAATTGTTAGACATGTGGCACATGTTGTTTTGTCCATTGTAGATAATATTCAATAGAACAAGGAGTGATTGAGCTATACAGCAAAACAATCATTATGCAGTTACCTGACTGGCACGACTTTGTAAGCTCAACCAGAGTCAACCCAGCTCCAAATAGGTACCTGGTGACATCTGGGGAAGGTAAACAGGAAGGGTGCGTGAAAGCACAGGATGATTAGTCCTAGCCTCCCATTTCACTTTCTGGCTGAAGGGCCATGAAGAGATCAGCACTGCCGGTAGGGACTGTGAAGTCTAGTGCTGTATTCTTTACCCTTTTTTTTACTCAAGTGAAAGAGTTCTTATAATTGTTTTTTTTATGGACAAACCAAAAGCAAAAAAGTGGCTAATTCAAGATGAATAAAAAAAAAAATGTGGATGTTGGTGACGAGCTGACATGCACTTAATGTAGAGATGTAATTACTACCAGGACCTACCACATTAAGCAACAGTTTTATTCCAAACATAAAGATATGAGTGAAATGACAAAGAAGATAAATCTAAACACAAAGCTAGATGCGTAAAAAAAAACAAAAAAAAACAAAAAAACAGAGTTTTGTAACCAGACGAAATCCTGGTACATCTGCCAGCTCTGTTGTAGCACTGGTACCGATAGAAAACCATTTAAAGATAGTGAGTTTTGCAAACACATTCATAAACTGTCTCAAATATCTACTTAAAAACCACAAAAGAAAGAAATTAAAATTTAATTGAGAGAATAAAAAAACTGCCTTTTTCAGCTGGAATAGCCCAGCGTTATAAAGATATGACCAAAAATATTGACAAATATACATATATATATATATATATATATAATATATATATATATATATATATATATATATATATATATATATATATTTATATATATAACAATTTGTTTTCCAGCGATGTGATTAGCATTGTAGTTGGTGGGAATACATTCACCAAAAGTGTGTATCAATCAAAAGCCTTTCATACATTGTTGCACTAAACATTACAACATTAAAGACAACCCAATAAAAAAGAGAGAGAAAAAAATCACTGAAA
This sequence comes from Artemia sp. Qi Xiang Cuo, assembly GCF_049724085.1. Taxonomy (NCBI): domain Eukaryota; kingdom Metazoa; phylum Arthropoda; class Branchiopoda; order Anostraca; family Artemiidae; genus Artemia; species Artemia sp. Qi Xiang Cuo. The sequence goes on from NC_142807.1 coordinate 54,237,000, forward strand.
CGCACTTTATAACCGCATATGTGTCACGAGAACAACTAATGTAACAAAATTTCGTCTCAAATGGATCACAAAAAGATCTAATATGGAACTCTGTAGAGATTAATCGACTTTTAAAAGACCGGCCTGTGATCAAGAACGTATCCAGGATTCTTTTTTTGGAGGAGGGTTTTAAAAAAAGATTTTTTTTTTTGGGGGGGGGGGATTTTTTTCTGTTTCTAGCGATGTATATATGTATACATTTCCAAAAAAAGCCATCGGGCCATAGGAAAAAAAACAAAAAAGAAACAAAAACAGAACATAAACATAACAAAACCAACAAAAAACACAAATAAATTAAAAAAAAAACACAAACAAATTAAAAAGAAAAAACGTACTTATATATGAATCTTCACGAATATTTATAAAGAGATACATCTTTCACGATGTAACAGCCCTTCATCTTTTTTCATCTATATTCATTTTTCCTAGTCCCCCCCCCCCCCTGGATACTGCCCTGCCTGTGATACTTAAGACTGTTTTTGTCGGTAGTACGTTTCAAGTCTTCAAGTCTTCCACATAGGATTGGATATAGTTTTGACCTAATCATTTTTTGAGGGCATGGTGGGTATACTTTGTATTGGTGCTGATGGGTACAATTATAATTTGTAAAATTGAAGAAGCAAGTTGGGGTAGTATTATCAATGTTCCCAACAATGCGGAATGTATTTATTGGCTCAGCTCTGTCATGTCAGAACTAGAGAATAGGCAATTGTAGTCTCTGCATTCTCTGGTGGTGTGGTAGATATCTCAGGTAAGGTATTAGTTCTGGGGCCCTCTGTTGCAGTTTCTCAACTCTAGCCCTTCCTCTCTTATTAAGAGAATACCATATTGGTGAGTAATAGTTAAGTAACATGAAGGTTAAACTTGGAGAATGCACACCTTAGAAAAAATAATTGGTAATTTGCCCAGGGGAAATTACTGATTTTAAATATAATGATAAAAAATACATATAATAGAAAGAATCAAAGAATCACTGTCAATTAGAATAGTCCAGTGTTGTGTTGAAGATATGAGACAACTTATGAAAACGTTTTACAGAACTCGCTAAATAAATAGTTTCCTGTTGGTGCCAATACTGCAACAAACTGGCAGATGCACCAGGATTGAAGTTGGTGACAAAACTCTTTAAGATATTTTTTTTAATTTAACACACATTTAGCAAGGACTATGGACTGGAGTCGGAGTTTTTGTAAATTCTTGCTAAATGGAGTCGAAGCCAGAGTTGAAGTTGTTTGTAACTTATAAAATCTAGTTAAAGGAAGTGGAGCCAGGAGTTTTAGTAAATTTTTGCTGAATGGAGTTGGAGTTGGTCACTTATAACCGAATCCAGAGTCCTGCATTTGGCATTGTATTTAGATTTATCGTCTTTGTCATTTCACTCAAATCTTTATGTTCTGAAGAATGGGTGACATCTGAAAGATGTTTACCAAACTTGAGCCAAAGAAATCCCCAAGGTCTGTAGCATACTTTCCACTTGAGATTGATTTAGCATCAATGAAATAAGGAAAATTTTGAGGGAATCCGCACAAATAGTGCGCAGAACTGCACTTACTTTCGTTAATAAACATAGAGTTTACAGTACATCACCTATACAGAGCATTCAAATCGTCCCGAGGCAACGAAATCTCATGGTCATTTGTAACTCACCTGTATACCTTCGCCTCATCTGTGAACATTTTTACACTCGGGTCTTTCACAACATGCAACAAATCATTAAAACAAGGCAGAAGAGTACTGGCCCAAGACAACTGCCTTGTGGAACTCCACTTATCACATGCATAAAGAACGACAAAGCATCTTATACTCCAACCTCTTGGGTTCTATTTGTAAGGTAATACGTTATCAATGTTTAGTTTGTAGACTGATACTGTGGAATGTGGAAAGTGGAATGGAAATTTTTCAAAATGCTCTATAAAAATCAAAATAAATACAATCAAATAAAACGCCATTATTTATCATTGATTGAAAATCACTAATTACGTCAAGGAATTGTGTGTTGTAAGAACGCCGTTTGAGAAGCATGATGAACTATGTACCATAAATTATTTTCTTCAAAATGTATTGGAATTCTGTAGGAGAAAATGGATGTATTTTAAATTAATGGGTAATTTTTAAAATCAGACTTTGAACCACTCCTGTACAGTGACCTAATGATTGCTTTTTTCCAGTTCGAAGTAAAAGTACTAGATGAAAGAACTAGATTAAGAACTAGATCTAGAACTAGAAGTACTAGATTAAACAGATACATGCATGGTTCCACAATCACTGACACAAGTTCACATACCATTGTACTTGACAATCCATCTATGTCTAGTGCCTTTCTAGTTTAAAAATTTCAAAGTATCTGAGACTTGCTAGACCATGAAATCTAAATAATAAATTATTTTGTCCTATCTGGAGGAGTGACTTGAGAACGTCTTTCTGCTAGTATTTGTGTGAAGACTGATCTGAATACCTTATTGAAAAGTTATGATTTTTCAATCATGGTTGTGTTATGATCTGTGTTTATTCTGGGTCGATCCAGATAGCCAGACCTTTAAGTATGGGAACACCATCATTGTTTTGGAAGAAGAAATTGCTCTTTGGACATTTTCATGCCCAGGCATCAAAAATTTGTACAGTTTAAGTTGTTACAGTAATTTTCCAATACAAGGACTTTCATCCATGTTTTAGGCTACAAAGCTATGCAATTCTGCATTGACATCGAGATGTTGATAAATAAATTGGAATCAAATTATAATAAATACATACCCTAGGTGGGCCAATAATCATCCCAGTCCAATGTGAAAGGGTCATATCACTGTCATCTTCTAGGCCCCAGCTAATTGTTCCATCACTGACACCTTTTTGTCCTTCTTCAAGTTCTTCTAACAATCTAAAGTTTCTTGGTATAACTGAAAAATAAATACTAATTGAAATAAAACATAGAAATTATATATTATTGTTGTCAAGCAGAAACTGCATATCTCCCCCTTTAAAAATTTTTCAGGAGGTGAAAAAACATAACAACTTCTTTTAGTAGTTAAGATGTTGAAACCTTTGCATTAGTCCTGCAACTTTTTATGGCAGATCCCATGAGAAGAATAAAAACAACTCAACTGAAGCAGTTTTAAGAGAAAAGTCAATACATGGTTTCCACTTGACAAAATCCATAATAGGTTATGACAGAGCACCAAGCAAAAAATATTTATCTCTGGAAACAACACAATTCAGCTATACTGTTTTTAATCCAAACTCGAACATAAAAAGTACAAATTTTAAATCACATATCAATAGGCTATTCTCAAGACTGATTTGCCATTTTCTTTGTCTTCATCCGTCTCAAGAAAAGCCTCCTTTGTGCCCTTTAAAGTTTTGAAACTTTCTTTTTCATGGAATAAACTTCCTCTTGCAGAGGGCCAAAAGGTCTCTCTTCTTCATTTCTGAAACAGGGATTTCTACTTGGTAAGCTGCCTCTAGGACTTGTTTCTTGCAGGAAACTTTAAACCACCTTTCATCCATTTCCATGAAACAAGTGAGAAACCTTACAATTGATGAGTTTCTAGTAAACTTTACCAACCTCAGTTTACTACACGGAATTTTAACTTTGTTTATATCATGCACAGTCGATGGGATGATGGTGTATTGAGCTGCATTTCAGTCTACAAAGTCTTTAAATGTCAGTACTTTGACAATGTAGGGATCTTGATATTTCCAGATCCCTACACAGGACACGTTTACTTTGTTGACAGTACCTCTACCATCAACTTATCTAATCCGCCATGAAAGATATGTTGTAATAGAAACCCCATGGTTTCTATTTTCCTGCTCCAAGAAAAAGCAACACCTATTCTTAGTCACATTCTCATAAGCTGTAAGGTTGTAGCAACCATATTTTTGAGAAAATCCAATCAACATTCCATCTCTTTGTGGTGTGCTAAGTACTTTTTCTAGATCAAAGCATCCATCAAAATGACACTGGTGAGCTTCAGCACATTGGCAGATGGCTTCAGAAAGCATTTTGATGGTTTTTGGAAGCTGCTTTCAATCTTGTTGAGGTCCCCCACAAAAGGATAGTCTTTTTAATTTTTCTAGAGTGTTTGGTGTAGAGCCTGAATAGGTCTGACTTGTTTTTGAAACTTTGCAGCAGATGCTTCTTTGTTGTAGAAGATTGACAGTAATGGGATTACACTGCATATAGTTCTTTTATCCACCCTCTTGCGTGTTTACAAACGTACCTGGGTATCTCATTTGTAGGGTTTGATTTCTTATCCTTTCCATGTGAAAATCCCAAAGCATTGTTCTTAGCTACATTTCTTACAGCAAACTCCCCAAGATCTAGCACAAACAACTTTTAGACAAACTTTTTTCTTATTTCCATCATTGTGGGGCATATAGTATCTTACAGTATTCTTTCCTCTTGTTTCTGCTTTCAGAGTTTACTCTTAAACAGGTTCACAACCAATCTTTTCGTTGGATCTCATTGTCAAGCCTCCAATAATAAGAAAAGATCCTTCTTCTTTGTTTGTCTGAGAAGGTTTTGAAAAACTTACATACTGATTTTTCTGAAAGACAAGAGTCATCCTGATTTCTTTTGCTCTAGTTTTACCTCAGATTTTCCTCAGTTTTCTTTCATATTCTTTGGTGGTTTATTCATGGTATAATTATGACTTCAAATAGTTGTTTGTTAATCTAAAAGCTTTCAAGATTTTTTCCTTGTTTTTATTTGTAGCTTTTTTTAAGTGGAAGGACCTCCCTCCCCTTCTAAAGCAGATTCAGACACTTGGAGTGGAAGCGGAGCTTCTTCCTCATCTGAGGATTCCTCTCTGAATTCTTTTGGACCACCTGTGTCTGTTTCCCTACTCTCTGAATCAAAGGCTTCATTGCAGGTACCTTCACCACTCAAAACACTAGCTTCAGGTAAATCTACAATTACTTCAGGTAAATCTTCAACCATATTTTACTATCTATCTTACCTATGATTTTGTTGTTGTTGTTTGAATGCAAACAATTCATACAATAACAACAAAAACCTTACTTCATTCTTATCAGTGTAATGTCATTCAAGGATAATAAAATAGTTTTAATAATCAGATTTCCTATAATATTGAAGCCCAAGAAGCAAAAAACATTAAGTTATTTTTTTGATGAGAAGCTAGAAATTCTTTGCAGCATTACAACAATAATGACAAGATTCTTTGTAAATTATATAAATAATGTATCTAAATTCTTGTAATGTCCTTTGGCTTTCTAAAATCTATACATATATTCCACATAGTACAATATTTCAATTTTTTTTTTAATCTGCAAATCCTCAAAGATACCAATGATAATACACCCCCAGAACTCTTTATATAACTAAGTTGCACGTTTTTTTGTGGAAAAGTTTATGGGATGTGGGGATTAAAACCTATTTTTAATGCCCAATTTCAGCAAAAAAAACAATATTGACTTCTTTCTTCAGCTAAGATTTTTTTGCAAGGATCATTGTGTATATTAAAAAAAAAACACCTGAAAACAAACAAAATTAATTTTAAAAAAAATAAAGTTTTCCTAACATAAGTAAAGAGCCAACTGAAACTTTAAGTAAAGAGCCAACTGAAACTTTAAATGAAAAAAAAATTATTGCTTTACAGTTTATACAGGATGGATCTACACAAACAGGCTCAAATAAACTGCCCAATGATAATTATTTTGATTTGCAGAATTCTAAAAAACTTACACTTTACTGAAAATACAGAACTGATACAAAAAAATGGGACGTTCTTTAGGAAACACAAAAAATCCTGAAGTAGCCAGTAGAAAATAAAATACCAATTTATAAGCCTCTGAATAGTTTTTGCAATGTTATCAACAACTAATAGCATACAATTTAAATCCACTAAAAAATCAAGCAAGCTCAATTTTGATTCAACCACCTGTTTTTCAGAATTCTAGAAATATAAGGAAATATCATAAGTCAGTTTATCTGAGCTAGTTCTGTAGATATATATTGCATAAACTGCAAAACAATAATTATAGCTTGTTTGAAGTTTAAACTTTGCTCATTTAAACTCTGTAAATAATGAGCAAGATCTTGGTGTCACTATTGACAATGAATTAAAATTCAGCAAACATCCTAAGGGGTCTGCTGCTGGGGCTAGTTCAACCTTGGGTTTGATTAAACATACCATTTCCACTTGTTCTTCTAAAGTCATCAGTCTTCTTTATAAGGGACTTGTGAGTCCTAAGCTTGAAGTTGGAACGTCACTTGCCGCTCCATATTTTAACAAAGACATAAAAGTTCTTGAAGATGTGCAGAGACATGCCACTAAAGTGATGTCTGCCATGCAAGAGCTTTCCTATTCTGTATGACTATCAAAGTTGAATTTCACTACACTTGTATGCAGGAGAAATAGAAGGGATGCGTTATTCCCTACTGTTAGTACCAATTCAAGAACTAGAGGTCATCAACTGAAACTTGTCAAGCAGTTTACAACATCTAGAGTCTGTACTCAATTCTTCTCAACACGTATTGTCTACAATTGGAACAAATTATTTAATGAAACCATTACTGCTGAATCTGTTGATGTTTTTAAACAAAGGCTAGATGCTGAGGGGTCCACCAAAGAGTGTAAATTCAATTGGGATGCAATTGAAGATGGAGCAGCACCTGGTCACCAGTGATTCTTGCATACAACTAGTCATCAATTCCAGAGTGCTACAAGGAGAAATCCTTAGATTGCTCCTAGCTGCAATTTAAGGTAATTTACTTATCAGAAAAAGTTATTTTCAAATTAATCTTCTTGAATTAGCTGACAGAAAAGCCAAAAATGAATGTAAATGTTCAATTACTATTTTAATGGATTTTCAGGCAGTTTTTGATTGCCTAAACAGGTACATTTTACGTAAAACTCTAAAATGTATGGTTTGCCCTGAGAACATAATATGATTCTTATTTGATTAACTATCAAAATTACAATGTCAGAGTAAACAAAGAATATTCTGAACCTATTCAACTTGAGACTGGTCTACCAAAGGTTTCAACACTTGGATAAGATATTTTTGGCCAAAGGGCCAAACTCAAATTTCAAGTTCGGTAAAAAAAAAAAAAAAAAAGAAAAGAAAAAGAAAAAAGGAAAAAACACCAAAAAAGCTTAAAAAACAATGACACACATAAAACTGACAAAAAATGCAAAAGTTAAATTATCAGAATGATTAGATTTCCCATTAAAAATTATTTAAAACTGTCATTTTACCAAGTTTGTCAAAAAAAATTAACAAATAAATGAGGCATTACATGTCAAGACATAAAAAATAAAAAGGGACATTAAAACATAGAAAGGAAGGAAAACAAATGAGCAAAACATGGGCAACCTCTGTACAAGTGATAAAAAAGAAATTAGCAGGAACTTTGTTCATTTTTTCCATAATTTAATGGGATGAGATTTTTTTTCATATCCATAGATAGTAGAAAATGGGGGTCAAGGTAGGAATAGGCTGAGGAAAAAAATCAGTCAGAATCTGGGGGGAGAGTATCTTTCAGGAAAAATGTTTTCTGTGCAAAGGTTTTTCATCACATTTTTTTTAAAAACAGGCATAACATACCTCTCCTGCAGTCAAGCATTTCTAACTTAGCTTTTTTATGCATGGAAATCTATCTTCTTGGAAAATTATTCATAGTTTTTTTTTTTGGATAGATTCAATTTTATCTGGCTCTTCTCAGGAGTTACCAGGGTGCAAAACGTGAATAACACATTTAAGATGATGGCAGACAAACAAAGTATAAATCCTTGAAGAATGAAAGGGGGCATGCTAAATTAGCTTTGGAGCTTAATGAGGGATATCAATCTGATAGCTCAAAGCCTAATATTCTTAACATGAATACCTCACTTCAAATCAGATGAAATAGTGATGCCAAGTGATATAGAGGAGGATACAGAAATTTCAGGATGGTTGGGACTATGAAAATGGGATGGGAATTTAATGAAATAAATTGGCATTGTCATGGATTTAGAAAGTTTACTCTCACATCCAAGTCCAAGATACCTTGATCAATGTAATTGAGGACACTTATGATGTTGCTCATTAAATTAAATAACAGGTTGATAAAAACTGTTAGATAATCAAAAAATCTGCATGTGTAAGGAAATTTTTTTAGCTGGGCTGTCAATCATAACTTAGAAAAGGAGGGGGCCTAGGATAGTACCTTATCCATTGTGGACAGAGAAAAGATTGTAATAATTATTTGGTATATTTAACTATTTGTGATGTAGTTGATATAAAGGGGGCAACTAATTTCAACATGAAAGGATTAATATTGAATTCAGTCACAAGTTTTTTGACTAATATATTTTGGTGCACATAATCAAATACTTTATGGAGGTTGATAAAAATTAAATCCAGCCTAGTATTAGGCTTTTCATGAATTTTATCAAGAGGATTGACAAGACGAACAAGTTAATTAGAAGTTGAAGTGAATTTGAGATTTCTAAATTGCCTCAGATCAGTGAAGTCAGATTTGTTCTTTTAGCCAATCTGCAAGGTTCTTCATACAGTTTTGAAAATATAGATGTGAGAGATACAGAGTGAACACCTTCAAAACCAGGCCTTCCATTACCTTAAATCACAGCTTGGAGTGAAATAAGGACTTTCGATCCTGTTCAATCACTTCTTGTGATGACTGTTGTAGTTGGTTAAGTTCTGGTGGAAGATTCTGGTGCTTCCCAGTCAAACTTCCACGGTGTATCTTTCCACTCAGCATCCAGATGGCGTTTGAAAGCATCTGTTGATTCAGCAGCAACAGTGTCCTCCTTGAGGTTATTCCAGAGGTTCTTGATCCGATTCAAGAAGAAATTGCATCTTGCTCCAGTTGTAGCGTGATGTTTGCGGCTTTGTCTAGGGTGTCCTTGTGTTTTGTGGGAGGTGTCAATCTCCAGGATCTCATTTTCTCGATTGGTTGAGAGGAGTTTGTGTGCTTGGATCATGTCTCCACATTTCCGTCTGTATACTAAGGAGGGGAGGTTGAGTTCCTTCAGCCATTCACTGTATGTCTTGTTTCCCATGCTGGCAATCATCTTAGTGGCCCTTTGTTGGATTTGCTCAAGAACTGTCTTGTCCTTTTTGAATCAAGGGGTGGCCAGTATGGTTCCCACCTCCAGTCTAGGTCTTACTAATCCTTTGTAGAGTTTGGTGATTACATGTTTACTCCAACTGGTGATGCTGTGTTTGATGATGCCTAGGGCTCTACTAGCATTGGCTGAGATTTTCTGTGAGTGGGAGCTGAATTTCAACTGGGAGTCAACAATGACGCCAAGGTCACTCTCCTCCTGGACAGGCTAAATTGTGTGGTAACTTCCAGAATTTTGGGTCATGAGGTACTGATGTTTGGGGTTTTTGTGTCCAAAGTGTATGACCTTGCATTTTTCTGCATTGAATTCCAGCAGCCATCTTTTGACCCAGGAGCACATGTGGTTGAGATCAGTTTGGAGGGATTGGATGGAAGAAGAGGTGTTGGCAGGACCTATGAGTTTCGAATCATCCGCATATAGGGTGGTTTTGTTGCTGGTGATGAGGGGTAGCTCATTTATGAAGATGTTGAACAGGGTGGGGCCCAGGACGCTGCCCTGGGAAACCCCACTAGTGACTTTGATTTCGTCAGAAAGGACATGGCTGTTTGGTCCGGTTATCACTTTCACTTGCTGTGTTCTGTCCCTCAGAAAGTCCTCTGTCCAACTGACCACTGGACTAACAGATAGAGTAAGTAGCCTGTGAATGAGGTATTGGTGACAAACCTTGTCAAATGCTTTGGCTAGGTCCAACAATATTATATCCACAGGTAATCCTCTCTCTAGTAGGTCAGTTATGAGACTATATGACTCAAGAAGGTTTGTGTCCACTGATCTCTTTGAGCAAAAAACCATGCTGACTACTGCTGATAAGTGAGTTGGCCTCAAGATGGTTAATGATACTCTTGTTTATGATTCTCTCCATGACCTTGCATGCCAAACATGTAAGGCTGATTGGTCTGTAGTTTGCTGCAGAAGTTTTGCTACCCTTCTTTTGAATTGGGATGACTATTCCCTTCTTCCAGTCCCCTGGAAGCTTTCCTTGTGCCAGTGACAGATTGAATAGTTTTACCAGTGGGGCTGATATTGCAGGGCTTAATTCCTTCATCAGTCGTGGGCTGAGACCATCAGGTCCCATCGATTTATTGGGATCGAGGTCCTTAAGCTGTTTGGTTACTTCTTCAATTGTGACTGGTGAGTGTACTATCGGGAAGGGAGTGTAAGCCTGTTCTGCTGGTGGGGGGGGTTGATTGGGGGTCATCCATGGAGAACACTGAGGCTAACTGCTGATTAAGCAGGTTTGCTTTTTCAGAGGGGCAAGAGGATAAAGAGTTGTTGTTTACCAGGTCTGGTATGGTGTGTCTGCCTGGCTTCTTATGGGAGATGTATTTCCAGAATAATTTTGGGTTTTCCTTAACGTTTTTGGCCAGTCATTCTTTGTAGTTTGAGGTCAGTTTTCAAGTTTCTTTTTTGAGGAGGTTCCTTGCAGTTTTGTACTGCTTGTACAAAGCTGTAGACTTTTGTTTTGTGTACTTCTCCCAAAGCTTTTTCTTCCTGTTGCGTAGTTTCTTGATTTTTGGGGTGAGGAAAGGTAGAGTTTTGGGTTTCTTTTTCCATGTTATGCTGGTGTGTTTGGCTTGGCTCTCTAGTAAGGTCTTCTTCTTCTTCTATTTAACAGCAGGCGGGCTTTTCAGTAACAATATTTAGCCCTTTTCCTTTTGCTTCACTCTGTGGGCTACAGAGCTACTGGCTTGATTGCCTCATATTTATTAGATATATTCAGATATCTTTCAGCAGATCTTTCGACTCTAGGAGTTCAAATATAAGATGATAGATGTCGATTTCTATGCTCTGTGTGCAGGTATAGTTGGCTAGGCTCTTGGCTGATAGTGGGATTTTGTGGTGTTTGAAGTATTTTGACAGTTTACAAAGCAAGGTATGTTGTGCAGACGTCAGCATATTACATTCAACTAGGCAATGGTCAATTGTTTCATTATTCGTATTACACTGCCTGCAAAGAGGGGACAGGGGAATTGAGCCACTTGAATTAGACAACTTATAAGAGAATGCAAGGAAATTTAGTCCATTTGTTCCAGAACGAATTTTATGATAAATTTTAGAAAGATACTTATTGGGACAGAGGGAAAGGATAGGATTAATCTTATTAAAATTAATATCTGATAGCCTCCATCGGTAAATATCTCTAATTGGGATTGGTCTCCCACTTGGCTGGTCAATATTTATAGCATTTTTTGCTATTTCATCAACCTGATGATTACCACTTATGCCAGAGTGGCTAAGAATGTACTGAAAGTAAGTTTTTATGCCACTTGAAGCAAGATTATCAATAATACTGAGACAATGATAAGTGTCAATGTCCAACTTATATTGAGGAGCTGAGGCCAGCAACTCAAGGCTTGATAAAGAGTCGGAATAGATGATAATATTATTCGAATTTTCAATCAAAGGTTGGTTTTGCTTAAGGTGTTCTAATGCCATGATTATGGCATTTAGCTCAGCAGACATTATAGATAAATTATTAAATAATCTCTCGCCCATTGCAATTTTCAGGTGAGGAAGGAAAACACCACTTGCAACCTTCTCATCCATTTTTGACCCATCAACAAATATTTGGAAGTGATTTTTATATGTAATTGTATTAAGTTCTGCAAATTTTTTCTGGACAAAAGCAATGGGGGTTAAATCTTTATTCCATTTTGAAAATTCAGTATTTATTATGGGAAATGACCAATTCCATGGAGGGGATTGGGGGAAAGTAGGTGCAATAGACTTTGCTGGTACAGGGAACTTCTTTTGAATATTGGCATACTCATCTGCAATACCTCTATACATGGCTGGATTTCTTAACCAATTATGTAATGTGTGTGAGCTATTTGATTTAATTTTTGTAAGATGTTTTGTCAAGAGAAACCTACGTCTCTCCCTTATTGTTGTTAATCCACTCTCCATAAGCAGAAACTTGGTGCTTGTGGGTTTCCTAAGACCAAATATGAGACGTATTATATCATTCTGTGTTGTTTCAATTTTTTGCATCTGGGTCTTTGCACATGCACCATAGACAATGAGCCCATAGTCAATATGGGGTCTTATATGTGATTAATAAAACTGGAGGAAGGTTTTCTCCTTACAACCCCAGGGTGTGGAAAGAAGTCTTTTTAGTATATTTGCTTTTCTATAACATTTTTTTATTGTGTTTGAAATGTGGAGGTGGAAATTAAGTTTTTGGTCAAGCATGAGACCTAGGTAATTAATATTATTATCTTCTGGAATAGTTGTTTTATTTAGAGTTAGTTTTGCATTAACATGGTTTCGCTTCCGGTGAAATTGGATTATTTTTGACTTGGTGGGTGCAATGGGTAAATCTGAATGTTGAGAGAATTTTTCAAACTGGAAAAGTGACTTTTGCAGATTTGACTGTGCTATCTGAAAGGTGTTGCCAGATGACCATAGCACCAGATCATCAGCATATTGTAGATTCGTGTGGGGTAGGTTCATGTCCCAGAGATATAGGGCAAAAAGGAGGCAACTGAGGACTGCTCCCTGAGGTAGGCCTTTGGATATTGTCTTTTGGGGTGAAGAGGCTGAACCAACACAAACAATGAAACTTCGCACTTCTATGAAGGATTTAATAAAGGATACTAACTTAGGAGGTACTCCGAGGTTTGCAAGTTTATTTAAAAGGATTTGGTGGTTCACATTGTCATAAGCTCCTTCAAAATCTAGGAAAGCTGCCACTAGGATATTATTTTTTGAGAAAGATTCATTTATTGCATTTGTTAGCAAAATGAAAGCATCTGTTGAGGAGTGGTATTTCCTGAATCCAGTTTGAGTGTGTGGGATCATGTTATTTTTCTCAACAAACCAGAGGAGCCTGTGATAAATCATTTTCTCCATTATTTTCCCCATCACAGGTGTAATCATTATGGGCCTATAAGACTCAGGGTTATCTTTTGGTTTATTTTTCTTTAGGATTGGTAGGAGGGACGAACATTTCCATATATTGGGGAACTTAGAAGATGCCCAAGCGTGATTATAACAATTTAGCAGTTCTTGTTTGTATGAAGGTGTGAGATTCTTTATCCATGTAGGGTGTATATTGTCATAGCTACTGCTAGTTTTGGACCTAATATGATGTATTGCATTATTCAAGTCCTGGATTGAAAATGGATTAGTTATGTACTCGGATCCTGGGCGTGGTTGGTAACTAGGGTTCATAGGAATTGTGGACAGCTTGCTTTGATTATTTGATGTTAGCTTATTAACAAAAAGAGTTGCAAATAGGTTAGCCTTTTCATTATCATTGTCATAATGGGTATTATTATGTATAAGCTCATACAGGAGTGGGTTGGGAGAAGTCTTTTGCCCACATATGTGGCTTATGACTTTATGTATAATTGGCTCATTTGTTTCTCTGGAGAGATTATTTGCAAAATTATTCCAGTATTTATATTTAGCATCTATTATAGTCCTTTTTAGATTAGATTCTGCTTGTAATTTTTTTAAATATGTAGTAAGTGTTGGTTTTTTTATGATATTCTGTCCTAGCTGCCTTTTTTATCCTCCAATTATTTAGGCACTCATTTGTCCACCATGCTTTAGGAATTTGTTTAGGGAATGTTTTCTTAGGTGTTGTCCTGAGGATAGCATGATTAGCTGTATTTATTAATAAAGATGTCAATGCTTCAGCATGTGTGTCAACTGTTGTCTTAGAAATGCATGAACTTTGGGTGAAACTTGTAATTTCATCATTTAGCTTATTTTGGAAAATAGACCAATTTGCTTTAGTGTTGATATATTTGGATGTATGAGATAAAGTTTTAGCAGGTTCATTTAGGGAGCAAACTATAGCAAAGTGGTCTGTACATAGACTATCAATTTTATTTATGTAAATTTTGTTCAAAAAATTTAAAGACACAATTTGTAGGTCAATTGTGGAGAAACTGCCAGTTTTGGGGTTAAAATAAGTATTCAGGTTTGGAGGGGTAGCAACAACTAATTCACTATTATTTGAAGTCATATGCTCAATAAAGTTACCAGCTTTATTTGCTGGTTTATTCCCCCACAAAAGGCTGTGGGCATTGAAATCTCCACAAATAATGATATTTTTTAACATATTAGAATTATTTATATAATTAAAGAAATCCTTGGCATCTGTAATTTGGCCATTAGGGTTATAAAAGCTTATTATGTAGGTTTTTAAATTATTCAGCCAAACACTTATACCAATTACATCAACATCATTTTCAAAATCTGGAAAATTGATGCCACAAAATTTTATATTATTATTAACTAATAAAGCTACACCACCTCCTTTTCTCTCTGAAGATCTATCCTTTCTCAGGATAGTATATCCCAGAGACTTAATTTGTTGATTTTTGGTTAAATGAGTTTCTTGGAGGCAAGCAATATTAATTGAATTATTATTCATAAATGATGTTAGTTCATTTAGCTTATTTTCTGTGAGTGATCTTACATTCCATTGGAGTATTGATAAATGTTGTGTTGTGGATTTATTCTTCATATGAATGTGTATCAATGTTCAGCTTTGTTAAGAGTAAAGCAAGATCTTTTTTTGCTTGAATGAGCATATCATCTGGGATGTAAATTTTTGCCAATTCTGCAATAATTTTTGTTTTCTGTAGTTGATGTATGTTCATGGCCTGAACTGCATTACAGTTTAGAATGAATAAGCATATATTTGGGGATTGCATTTTTGGTAGTGCATCCTGTTTGTTGGTTAATAGATTGATTCCTGGTAGTGTTTCTGGTTTGTTTCTTCTTGGGAGGGAGGGCCAGGCTGGCCTCATCTCACCGGAAAAGGAGGCTTGTTGGCTTGGTGATTCCTTCTGATAGGGATTTGAGCTAGGGGGCTTAGAAGATGGTGTTTTATATGGGGTGCTTGATGCATTGGGGACATTTGACTTGGGGGTTTTGGTTGGTTTCATTACAGGCTTTATTTGGTATTGTTGGGCAGCATTTGCTTCCATTGCTGCAAAGGGGTATGGGATTGCCTTCTCTGTTGATATTTGGAGTGTTAGAGCTCTTTTCTTGTATGCAGGGCATAATGATTTATTTGTAGATTCATGTGGGCCTTTGCAATTGATGCATGTAGGCTGAGTGTTGTTGCAAGTTGTCAGCTGTTTAGGATGGAAAGATTTACAATTACTACACTCTTGGAGAATTTCATTGCATTTGTTTGTTGTGTGTCCCAGTTTGAAACACTTCTGACACTGAATAGGCTTAGGTTTGTATTCCTTGTGTGGTTTGATTTGCCCAAATAGGAATAATTTTTCTGGGATATTAATTTTATCCTTCAGTGTGAATAAGAAGGATCTACTAGTTTTTAGGCCATTAGAGTTGGGTTTTCCAAGTTGGGTAACATCCTCAACTGGGATTGTGTTTCCAGCCCTATCTGAAAGGCCTTCTTTTAACTCCTGAGTAGATATCTCTGGGGGAACATTATAAACTACTATTTTTGATGGTGATTGTTTTGGGTTCCAATTAGATGCAATAATTGGGGTATTCAGAAGGGATTTAAGGTTAATTATTGTATCTGCTGATTTCTGATCTTCTACAGCTAGTAGCAGAGATCCATCACGGTTAATGTTAAGAGAGAACATTGATTTTAGCAATTTAAAAATTCCAACTCTTATTGCAGTGATCAGTTTTATTTCAACGGGGGTAGCGGGATTAATTTTAAGGTAAATTCCTAAGTTTTTGGAGGGAGGATCTTGGGCAGGGAGAGGGGACATGCTTTAAATTGGGGAGATTTTTTTCCTTTTTTAGAACTTCTAGAGAGGACCTCTTGAAACCCATTATCATCATTTATGGTTACATTAGCCCCTACACTTATCATTGTCCTATTCTCCGAATCGGAGCTATCATTTGAACTTTGAGAAAGTGTGCTTGACCAGCCAAGATGGGTATATTTCACTATGGCACATTCACTGGAATTTGATTTGGGATCTGGGGGGACATTTTTTTTTGGAGGACTTCTAAACATTGCCTATTTGAAAAATCTTTAAACAGAGAAAAACAAAACTAAAGCAAGAAGGGAAAAAGGAATGATATCAAACCGTCTGCACTATACTATGGGGAGGAGAACACCACAGTATAGCCCTGAGGATGAGTTGAGCAGGATTGGTTTGGTATAACTGCTGATTAGAAGCGATAATAATTCACAAGAAAATTTGTTTTAATTTTCTTATAGAGTTGCTGTTGTGTTGACCGAGGTCTTTTTTAGAGTTAGCCATGAGGCTTCGACTTCTTCTGATATAAGTGTTTTCAGGTTAGCATCTAACAGCTCCTCCACCATCATCTTGTAATTTGTAAAGGATTGCTTGGTATAAATCCTTCTTTTTTAAATGGGTTAGGAAACCCTGCAACTCTAATAGTGGAAATTACCCAAATTAGGTAATTTCATTGAAAAGGGCAGATAGCAGCATTGAAAGAAAACTAGCAGCATAAGAGAAAAAGGGATATCCAGAGGGCATATATATTTCTCATTTTCCCTATCCTTCTTTTGATCTCCAAAGAAGAAAAAAATGGTAAAAATCAGGGAAGACTATCAGTTGTCAATGGCTAGAAGGCTTCAGATAATAGAAGCAAGAAACCTGTTAAAAGCATGGAACATGAATTGATGCCCCTGTAACATAAGGTAAACACAGACCCTGACTTTGAAATTCAAAGAAAAATAATATGGAGTATTCAGAAAAAGGGCACCTAGCTTTATTACTACCCCATGCCAAGTCCCGAGTCACCAAGGAATTTAGTACAATTAAGTGGCCCATTTACTTTCAAACCAACCAGCAAATGCATATATTGACCCAACACTGAAATAAAAACTTTGCATGACACAATTCAAAGAATAATTCCCTATAAGAACGCACTTCAGCTGATGGTCATTACGAAAAAAAGCACAATTGGAATAGAAGACAGGACCTAAACAGTAGATCTAGTTCTTTAGTTCTAAACACACTACATCACCTTATCTTCAGCTGGAATTGTGTTACAAAATTAGCAAGCACAACAAGAAATATTTCTTATAAACAGACAATAAGAATCTAGGACATTATGTTTATAGGTTTAGAGAGTTTTCTAAATTTTAGCAGTATGTCTCTTATCAAGACCATAATTAACAGTTTATCAAAAACTGATAACAGAGCAAGGTGAAGAAACTACCAAAAATAGACAACTAGCAGACTTACTGAACTTAGCTTGTCTCAGTTTCACCACTGAACCTGCCCACCAAATTATAATATAAAAGATGGGCTAAAATCCATTTATTTTGAGAGTGAAAAAAACAAGCACAAAAGTCCAATATTTTGATCAAATATACAACAACCATCTTCAGTAGAAATATTAAAATAATAAACCTTAAACTACGATATTTATATACAACAAAATAAATAGCTTTTTGGGTCATTCACATTGTGAATGTCAAAAACACAAACAAAAACCACATAAATATGTGTGCAATTAGCAATTTAAAATTTTCCCTTTTTTTTGCTCTAGCATGCCTCTTTCTGGAGTCACTATTCTAAACCTTTATCACCTCTGCAAACCTTTATCCTAGTGTAGCTGCATTCAAGTTGTTGGTGGAGAGTGGCTGAATTAACCATAGCCCTCTTCTTGGGGTGCCAGGCTATAGATGTAACACCCTACTATGGTAAAGTTCATCAGCTAAAACTGTCACACAATTCCTGACCTCAAATATAGTGGCATAGCCCACTTATCACCACTAGATAAAGCATATGTATTGAATACCAAGTTTGCCTCTGCCTTCACCATCTGATCTTGTCCAACTATCCCTGCAGCACCATCAATTGTCATATCTGATCCAATGCCTAAAGTGTCAATTACTGAAGAAATGGTCTTAGCTAGCCTTGATAAACTTGATGTTAACAAGTCCAAGGGATCAGATGGGATAGACCCAAGGTTCCTCAAGGAGTGCTCTCAGTTCTCAGTTCTCCCCTGTTTAGACTCTTTTAGCTGTCCCTACAAAATGGAGAACTACTGTTTGATTAGAACACATAATATATCACACCAATCCACAAAAAAAGCCCCAAAGATTATGCACAAAATTACTGTCCCATCAGCATCACTTCTGCAGTTGTAAAGGTGCTCAAGGCACTTGTCAACAGAGCTCTAATTTGGCACTTTGAAATTAACAACATTCTCACTTCCACTCAACATGGCTTCAGATCTTTAAGATCCATTGATACTAATCTAATACAGACATATGAGTATGTTGCATCATTACTGGATAAAGATTTTCCTGTTGACATGGTGCTCCTGGACCTCTCAAAAGCATTTGACAGGGCTTGTCATGAATTCCTTATCACCAAACTATAAGCAGCAGCTGTTCTCTGAAACATCTTCACTCTTTAGACTGATGATTTGAAACTTGTTGGTAAAGCAGCTACACCCCATGACCTGCAATCTATACAAAGACACTGACATTCTTGGGACTTGGGCTCACTCTTTCAATAGTGATAGATGCCATGTAATACACTTTGGCAATCATAATATACATTAGCAGTACCATCTTCAAGGTAACCCCCTTTTGACAGTCTCTGAAGAAATAGATCTTGGAGTCATTGCTGATTGTCAATTTAAGTTCAGTGCAAATGCAAAATCTGTATCATTGTCTGCCCTCCAATCTCTTGGAATAATGAAAAGAACTATCTCCAGCAGATACCCATGTGTTTATGAAGCTCTAAAACACACTAGTTTGCCTGTGCCTAGAGATTTGAATGTCTCTGGCGTCACTCTTCTTCAAGAAGGACAAGGAAATACTAGAAAGAGTACAACGAAGAGCAACCAAAATGGTTCAAGGCTTTAAACAAATGCCATACAAAAAGTGTTTATGTGACATGAAGCTTCCTACTCTCACATACTGGAGGAAATGTGGCAACATGATTATGGCAAACAATATTATTTCCAAAAATATTCTTCCTGGTCTCCTTACCCTACCCCCCCCCCCCAGAATATTCTGTGACAAGAGGGTATTCCAACATAATCTTCACAAAATGTTCCTCAATCTGAGAAAGAAGTAATTTTTTTAGCCAGCAAGTCATAAACTTGTGGAATCAACTTTCTGAAGATACATTGGCTACTGATTTGACAGGTGCATTTAAGCAAAATTTTGACAAAGAATGGCAAATGCAAGAGTTCCTGTACAACTGGGAAGTTGTTGAGTCCTCAACCCAAATGTAGGAAACAACCTACAGAATTCATAACAGAGTATTACAAGGATGGAAAATCCTTAAATTTGCTCCAAGCTGTGATTTAAGGTAGTCAGAAGGATACATGATAGAACAAAGAGAGATATTTTTTGTTGTTAATTTATGCTCATTTTATAGTTTTCTTTGCATTTTTGAGAATTTGTCCTCAGCCCTCCTCCCATGGTCTCATACAGCCTTAGGCTCAGTATAAAAAGACTAATATAGTAATTGATGAAAACTAATTCAAAAACAGACAAAAGTGGGAAAAACAATAAAAATGATTCAGTGATAAAACAATGAAAACAGTGATACTTCCTGCATAGTATGAAGTAAGAATTTTATAATTGTTTTGTTAGTTTTTTTTTTGAATAGTTTAGGGCCATATGAGATTACTATAAAAATGAGGGTACTATTCTGAAACACAGGACATATCCAAGAAGTGAAGTTTGGTTAATGCTAATGAAATAAAACAAAATAGGATGGAAATATAATAGTTTATGAACAAATTGGGGCTATATATTTGCACATTAAGGGGGGGGGGGGGTAAAGAATATCATATATTAAATACATAGCCTAATCTAATTTAACCATTCCTAACCTAGCTACCTTTTAGTCCCCCTAAACCCCCCAAAAACTAAAGCTTAAATTTTTGTCATGGACTGAGCAATATCTCACTATGCAGAGGAAACCTGTCTATCAATACTGGCTTTGAAATTTCAATGCAGCCTTTCTTTGGTGTATCCTGTAGCTTAGGCCTATTTCTGAAGAGTACCAAAATGAGCAATCTAAAAATGTTTTCTCTTTTGTTCTATAAAGTTTCCTTCTGAAGAGAAACTGGTAAATTTTTACCAAATCATATTACTGAGTAACAACTAAAGTGAATATACTATTTGATGCCTTTTTTTATGCTGATTACAAATATAATAATGATTTTTGTCAGAAATGAATTTTAGGCCCCCCCCTTACCTAACCCCCACCCCCAAATGTGCAAATATATATCCTGAATTGACATATAGATAAATATTTACCAAATCATATTATTGAGTTAGGAATAAAGTGAATGCACCATTTGATGCCTTTCTTTATGCTGATTACAAATATAATAATCATTTCTATCAGAAATCAATTTCAGCCCTCTCCCCTAACCTAAACCCTACCCCCATATGTGCAAATATATATCCTGAATTTACATATATAGGGGGGGGGGGATAAAATTCATTTCCAATAGAAATGGTTGTTATATTCGTAATCAGCATAAAAAAAAGGCATCAAATGGTATATTTCACTTTATTTGAAACTCAATAATATGATTTGGTAAATATTTACCAACATATATAGGGGGGGGGGGGCTAAAATTTATTTTTGACAGAAATGATAGCCTAGCCTAATTATATTTGTAATCAGCATAAAAAAGGCATTAAATAGTATATTCACTTCATTTGTAAGTCAATAATATGATTTGGTAAAAATTTACCAAGAAACTTTTACTGACCTTTACCCCTACTACCATGATTAATCTGGCATATGCAGGATTTTGTCCAATTCCTGAAAGTTTCATTCACTTAACTCAACTACTTTCTAAAATAGCTAAGCAATGAACCTATATACTGAATTTTTTTCCTGGTCCCAGATATACTAATCATTAACCTACCTTAGTAAATATCAACCAGCCCCCTTCCCCTAATTGGGCAACACATAGGCTAGCCTTAGACTAGGCTTAGCCTACATACAAACTAAATAAAATTATAAAAGAAACAGTTATCTTGACAGAGAATATAAAAACCTAATAAATAAAATTTCAAAATAAAGCAGAAATTTTGTTAGGCTATGTCTGTGTCATTGGCAAACTAGGCCTAGCCTAAGGACCTGACTATTCAGTGAAGCATAAAACACAATCCATTGCTCTGATCTTAATATTTCCCCACATAAGATTTGAGACTAACAGCTGAGTTTTCACATTGTTAACTAAAAAAAAACCAAAGATAATTTAAGGTAGATTTGAAAACCTGCAGAACCCATGGAGCTGTTCATTTCAACCGTTTTAGTGATCGAAGCACTGGCGCAAGAATAAAAATGATTTTTAGAATACATAATTAAAGTATTATGAATTTGTTAAATAATCGAATAAGTTGGAGCTAATGTAATATAAATTTAATTTTTCCTTATTTGAACAATATTTAACCAGAAGGTAAATATAAATTTTAGAAAATTACCAATCAGGTTAGGTTTTAAAATAATTTGGCATTTCAATTAAAATAATTGAAACGTGGTTAAGCGGAACTTAAGCATGAAGATGTAGGTAATTTAAAAAATCTCTGAAGAGAAGAAGAATCTCAATATTTGCTTTGTTCCTGGGTATTAAAAGGAGAAGAATAGGACCCATCTACTTTAAATTTGAATCATTGTCAAAAAGTTTAGTCCTTCTTTCCTTTGGACTAGGCCTAGCCCACATTACTAACACATCAGTTAATTTTTATTAATCAGAAATGGAATAAGCCATAGGCTTGTCTCATACAGTACAAATTAAATGCCATGAGCAACACTTATAAACAACAAAAATATAAACTTCCTAATAAAAAAAACAAAGATAGGCTACCCTACAACAAATATACACTTCACAGTCCTAGGTACTGCCTTTCATAAAAAGAGGTCTCAACTAATGCTGTTTTGAAAGCTGCAACATCATTCACCAGAACTGCTTGGTCAGGCAACATGTTCCATGATTTTACTGAACAATTTACAAAGGAACTCGGTCCAACTTTCCTTGATACCCTTGGCTGGTACAATTTTAAAGAGTTCTGCCGCGTAGATGGATAATGACCAAACTCAAAGAAATCTTCCCAAGACACATGGTCAATACCCTTTATGATGCAGAAACTGCCAGTCAAAGAATTCTAAAAAATGTAAATGTGCTTATAGGCCTAGTTAATTAGGCTATCAAAGCTTATCTTTCCTTATTTTGCTAGACAATGCAATTTAAGGTAATTTTTAGGTACAAGTATGGTTAAAGTTCTACAAAATCATATTATTGAGTTAGGACAAAAGTGAATACACCATTCAATGCCTTTTTTATGCTGATTATGAATATAATAATCATTGCTATCAGAAATGAATTTCAGCCCCCCCCCCTATCAATGCCAGTTCAGGGTTAGGTTAGGTATAGCCTATATATGGGGGGGGGGGGCTGAAATCTATTTCTGATTGCAATTATTATTATATTTGTAATCAGCATAAAAAAAGGCATCAAATGGTGTATTCACTTTATTCCTAACTCAATAATATGATTTTGTAGAACTTTACCCAAGTGTGCATTTTAGTATATATTTGATCTTGGGAAACATAACCTAGCCTAATTTTGGTCTTAAAGTTTGAGTGAAGCTTCTGAAAAATGGACAAATTAAATCACAGATAATTGTTTTGAAGAAGAATAGTAGCATATAAATATGATAGGTTGCAAGGACAACTTATGCTGGTGAAATTCTACTCAGAATAGTTTTTGTAATCTTATAGAAAATAATACAGGGCTCCCATGGTGTCAATAAAGTTAATAAAGTTTGTCATGAAAGTACAAACTATAAAGTTTGTCCCACTCACTCAAGGATTTCATCTTTTTGACTTAATAGCATTTTTCATAGAAAGTAACTGAAATACTTAGACATGGAGCTGAGGAAACCATCTTTTTAAGCATTTTTTCCTTTAATAGTATATGAAACTATTTTTTGTTTCTTTTACCAAGCTATATATTTAAAAAAGTATACACAATTATATTTTTAGAAACTAATTTGTATGTTGTATATTTGAAATTTTCCACACATCTTCAGCTATTGGTTGAACTTTGTAGAAAAAGTTGAATAAATTTTAACTTTCAAGAATAGATTTTGAAGGAAAATTTTGAAGTGTCTAGCTTTATTTCTTTCCTTCCAAAGGGCAGTGACTTTTGATGACTTGGTAAGATTTCTTATTTCTGAAAAATGGCTAGCATACTTCAAGCCCAGATGGGCCTGATTTGTACTTTAAATTAAAAAAGAACAAACATACACAAAAACAAGCAAATAAAAGTAAAAAAAAACTATCAGAATGTCAAAAATGTTGTAAAAAACTAAAAATCAATGATTTAAAAGGTAGCCTAATAAAATAAATAGAAACACTAAGACGATTTATTCTTGTGACTTAACATACAAAACATAATTTATTTTTGAAAAAAGCTATAAATGAAAGCTCAGAAATTGCAAAATAAACATTAAAAAATTATAAAGTAAAAAGGGAGAGGACTCACTTATTTAACATATTCACTATGCACATGATTATCTCTCCAAAGAAGGGAGATATATTGGACTTTGCTGTGATTAAAAATAATCCTTATGCACCTTTTCCTCTATTATATTGGCATCCATAAGCTGAATTTTAGGGGGGGGGGGGCTTAGCTGGTCTTATTGGCACTTCTAATGCTGTATAATAAAAAAACAAAACAAAAGTTTTGAATATAAGGCAGCATCATTCAGTCAGGGGGGGGCTGGAGCTGCCCTATGCTCCTCCTCCCCTATATGGGTGCTCAATCTAGGGATTTCTCCATGTAGAGCTCCAGAGTGATGACTCGAGTTATATACAAAGTTCTTTAGTGACCAGGGGCTGTTCCATGATCAGTAGTATCCCAATTGAGCTTTACAGTCTCTGGAGGACCACACAGCATCCAGCCTTCATTTGAAAACATCAACAAATTCAGCAGTAACTGTTTCATTAGATAGTTTATTTCAACTGTTGACAATTCATGATAAAAAGAATCAAGTACAGACTCTAGATATTGTAGACTGCTTGACAAGTTTCAGGTGATGACCTCTAGTTTTTGAGTTGAACCAAAAGTAGGGTAGGATGCTGGAAGAGTCTTAGCCCTCAATAAAAGTGTATACTAAAATGGAATCCCCCCTATTTCTCCTGTAAACAAGTGTAGAGAAATTCAGCTTTGACAATCTTACAGGATAGCAAAGCTCCCCCATGCCAGATATCACTTTGGTGGCATGTCTATACACATCTTCAAGAACTTTTATGTCTGTTTTAAAATATGGGGAGATAAGAGACATTCCAACTTAAAGCTTAGGATGTGTAAGGCCCTTATATAGAATACTGATGATTTTAGGGGAACAAGTCAAAATAGGACACTTAATCAGTCCCATAGTTAAACTAGCCCTGGCAGCAGACCTTTTAGTATAAGTGCTGAATTTAATTTCATTGTCAAAAGTGACACCAAGGTCCTGCATATTATTTACAGAGGAGAGTGGGTGGCCTAAGAAAAAAATAAGAGCAACAAGGATTCAGTTTGCCAAAGTGAGTGATATGGCTCTTGGCAACATTGAATTCAAGAAGCCAGGCCTCAGCCCATTGACCCAGCAGTTGAAGATTATCTTGTAGAAGGGCATGATCTTCACACTCTCTCTCTCTTGACAAGGCTGGTCCATGAAGCTTTAGGTCATCTGCATAAAGGGTTGAATTACTGCTGATATTGGAAGGAGCATCATTGATTAAGATATTAAATAATTTAGGACCCAAAACACTTTCCTGAGGAACTCCACTCAGAACATACACAGAGGAAGAAAGAATACAATTACCAGAGTTGTCAAATAACTGAACACATTGAAAACTCAGACAAAGAAAATCAAGGATCCTCAGCAGGGATTTCTCTTCAAACTTGATTGCATGTAGTTTAATTATAAGTCCCTTGTGACAAACTTTGTCAAAAGCTTTAGAAAAGTCAAGCAGAATCATGACAGCAAGTACCCCCATAACCTGGTGATGTGATCATATGATTCAAAGAAATTGGTGTCAACAGATCTTCCTAAATGAAAACCATGTTGTGAACTGTGTAAAACATTATTTGCTTCAAGGTGTTTAACAACTGCAGAATGGATTATTCTTTCAAGAACTTGTAAGAACTGCTGATGTCATGCTAATGGGTCAATAATTTTCAGCAAGGTCCTTTCTACCTTTTTTAAATATAAGAATGATATGTGCGGTTTTCGAATCCAGAGGTAGTCCAGAAAGATTTGGTGTTAACTTGAACAACAGGGAAAGAGGTTGACACAAAACTACAACTTTCATGTAAGATATGGGGGTGAATGTAATTTGGACCAGTGGATTTATTCAGTTTGAGGGATGCAAGTTCATTTAGAACCAATGCATCAGTAATCAGAATTGGTTCTATTTTACATAATGCATCATATAAAGGAGGTGTGGGATAAACAATACTGGAATTGGAGAGTAAAACAAATGAGAAATGTTGGTTGAAAATATATACTTTCAGCTCAGGATCAGCAACTGATTGACTACTGTGCAGTATATCTGGGACTGTGCCTCTGCTGTTAAATTTATGAGTGACATAATGCCAGAAAGATTTTGGGTTATCCTTAACATCTGCATCCAATTTTTCCTCAAACCTTCTCTTCAACTCTTTTATTTGGTTGGTTGTCTGATTACAAAAGTATTTGAAAAGTTGATAATTTTATGTCTTATTTTTTCTATAGCAAATCTGTGCTTGGTGTTTTCAGTTGATAGGCTTGCTTACTTTGGTAGTTAAAAAAGGTAAACTTTTTGCCTGAAAAATTCTGGTGCAAGACTTTTCAGCATGAAGAATTGCTGTTTTTACACTTGACCAACTCTCATCAATATTGTCAGTAATAAACTTTTTCCAGTTGACATTGGCAAGTTTTTCAGAGACTAGTTTCTACTTTACATATTTTATTGTTTATAAGAAGGTTGTTTGGTAGGCAGACATAACTCCAAAATAATTACTACATTATTGCTATTGCCAACATGTGTGGCTATTACATTCTTAATAATAAGTTTAGGGTTACTGAGAATAACCAGATCAAGAGTGTTTGAGGCTTGACCTTCTCTGAAACAAGTTGGTTGTGATGTTGTTTTGCAGAAAGAATTATCAGAGAAGGCAGACAAAAAAGGAGAATCTTGGGTACAAAAACCAGATCCATCAATCTATTGGATTTCAGGAAGGTTAAAGTTCTATTCTTTCAGATAATTCATTAGAGATACAAGAATACCAAACAAGAGAGGTATACTCAAGGATTGGGTATAGGTCTACAAATAGAAGGAAAATTGTCAAACAATGTGTGTTAGGACATTTAATTCTTTGTAAGGAATTTAAGGAGAGAAAATATAGTATTTACACGTTTTAAAATGTCATTAATATGATAATTCTGATCAAAGTTCCTTGAGATGGTAACACCTAGTAATTTCATTATACTAACTGATATTTCATGTGGGATTATTTAGGTAAAAGACAGAGGAGTCTTAAGGAAATTAGTTGTTAAAATTGATGATTTTAAAAGATTGACTGTCATATGATTAGTAACAGCTTGATATAGTATTTGTTCAAGGATATCCACTGGGCTTTTTTTTTTATTTTTGAAACATGGAGCTCACCATTGTAAATTGGGAGAGTATCAGAATATACATTAAGGTATTTGACAACTTTTGTTCTGTTAGAGGGGGGAATATGCAATTATTCTTATTAAAAATGAAGTCAACTTGAAATTCATTGAATAGTTTTCCTACCAATGTACTTTGGCTAATTAAATCAAAAGGTTTTTGCATGTCCAATGCTATAATATTGAGCCAGGTTTTAGGTTTTTTAAGTGTGTTATATATTGTATATAATTTTTTAGATGAAGATGCAGTTTGTTAAACAGTGGATCTTGTGCCTTTATTTTTATAGCTTTAGCACTATTAGGATCAAGCTTCCTGAGAACAGTACTATTGAAGGTTTTTGCTTGGTCTCTCTTAGGATATATGCAAATTGCTTTTTCAATTACAAAATCACTGTTGAAATCTTCATCTTTTATTTTGTGATAATAATTGCTAACAGTTTTCACACATGTGTTGCTGGCACAAACCAAGAACCTTGAACAAATACTTTTGCTCCTTTTATGGGAGGCAATTTCATTAGGCTGCAAATGGTAATAATGTTTAGACCTCCAAATACTTCATTATCTTTGCTCTTAAGTCGTCTTAATATATGACTTCATTTGTGGGTTATATCATCTTGTGTATGAAGATGTGGTTTTTGTCAAAAACAGTGTCATTTGTGCTGTAAACAGATGGATAATTTCCACTGGACATTCACAGCACTTGAAGAACATTTTTCTGGCCAAGTATTCTCTTCATCCATCTGAAAAGAAAATGTCATCAATAGGTGTGAGTAAAAACTTGCCTGTTTAAGAGCAGTGTATGCTCTGCCCTAGTTCTTTCTTAGTTTCTGGGTCAAGTATTTTCCTCGATATATATTTTTGAGCCTTTGAGATAATATTTATGTTGAAAATGAACTATTATATGCCTTGAGATGTAAAATTCCCTTTTTGTGTCTAAAAAACAACAACATTTAATTGACCACAAAATTAAATATGGCAACATTAATTATAGTGAAAATAATTTAGGACTAAAAACCTGGCCAAATATAATTAAAGACTAGGATAGTCAGATAAAAATGTGAGAAACTGCACTGATAGGATATTGTTCTTTTCTGTTGTTTAGGTGAAAAATATTTTCATGTCTTACAGTAAACTTTTTCTGGGCCATCTAAATGTTGCCTTAAAATAAAATAAAATGTTTCATTTTTTTTAAGTGGTTCCCCACAAGATGTGTCATTGGGGGGGGGGGGGGGGGCAATCTTGGTTTTTTGTTTAGTGAATCTTAAAAGATTGGAAAATTAAGACAGAAAGCAGAAGAGTGAAAAAAAAAAACTGAAAATTAGTCACAAAATTTTCCCATTTTGTTGATATCTTAATTACTCACTCTTGATATGAACTAATCCTTTGAAACAATAATTTATGGTATCTGGACATATCTATATTGTAGAATATTCCAGTAGTTATTTGAAAACCAAAATGGTATCCAGACAATTCTCATGAACATTACTCCCTTTACTCTTAAAAAAAAAAAAATACTCACATTACCCTTTTAAAAATTCTACCTTTCATTAAAAGAAATTCAAGGTTGGCAATCAGTTTTGTTGGATGATGGTGGAATTAATAGCCCTGTTTAACCCTCTCCAACACATTTTCTATGCACAGCACCATTTTGGAAGGTTTTTTCACAAGCAGATAAACATGGGTTTTGACCAAAGACATTGTGTGCTGTTGTGATATTCAGTTTGAGGGTATCCTGCTCATAGAAGAAGCAAATGAATGACAGACTGAGATTATTGTTGCCTTTCATTCTGCAAATTTAAATTACACAACAGCAACCTTATAAGAAAATCGAAATATATTTTCTTGTGATTATTATCTCTTCTAATCAGCAGTTGTACTAAACCAATTCTGCTCAAATCATCCTCAGGGCTATACTTTGGTGTTTATCCTCCCCATAGTATAGTGCAGACGGTTTGATATCATCTATTTTCCCTTCTTGTTTTTTGTGTTTAAAGCTTTTTCCAATAGGCAATGATTAGAAGTCCTCCAAAAAAAAGTCCCCCCAGATCCCAAATCAAATTCCAGTGAAAGTGTCATAGTGAAAGATACCCATCCTGGCTAGTCAAGCACCCTATCTCAAAGTTCTAATGATAGCTCCAATTCGGAGAATAGGACAATGATAAGTGTAGGGGCTAATGTAACCATAAATGATGATAATAGGTTTCAAGAGGTCCTCTCTAGAAGTTCTAAAAAAAGGAAAAAAATCGCCCCAATTAAAAGCATTTCCCCTCTCCCTGCCCAAGATCCTCCCTCCAAAAACTTAGGAATTTACCTTAAAATTACTCCCAATACCCCCTTTGAAATAAAAATGATCACTGCAATAATAGTTGCAATTTTTAAATTGCTAAAATCAATGTTCTCTCTTAACATTAACCGTGATGGATCTCTGCTAATAGCTGTAGAAGATCAGAAATCAGCAGATACAATAATTAACCTTAAATCCCTTCTGAATACCCCAATTATTGCATCTAATTGGAACCCAAAACAATCACCAACAAAAATAGTAGTTTATAATGTTCCCCCAGAGATATCTACTCAGGAGTTAAAAGAAGGCCTTTCAGATAGGGCTGGAAACACAATCCCTGTTGAGGATGTTACCCAACTTGGAAAACCTAACTCTAATGGCCTAAAAACTAGTAGATCCTTCTTATTCACACTGAAGGATAAAATTGATATCCCAGAAAAATTATTCCTATTTGGGCAAATCAAACCACACAAGGAATACAAATCTAAGCCTATTCAGTGTCAGAAGTGTTTCAAACTGGGACACACGACAAACAAATGCAATGAAATTCACCAAGAGTGTAGTAATTGTAAATCTTTCCATCCTAAAGAGCTGACAACTTGCAACAACACTCAGCCTACATGCATCAATTGCAAAGGCCCACATGAATCTACAAATAAATCATTATGCCCTGCATACAAGAAAAGAGCTCTAACACTCCAAATATCAACAGAAAAGGCCATCCCATACCCCTTTGCAGCAATGGAAGCAAATGCTGCCCAACAATACCAAATAAAGCCTGTAATGACACCAAACAAAACCCCCAAGTCAAATGCCCCCAATGCATCAAGTACCCCATATAAAACACCATCTTCTAAGCCCCCTAGCTCAAATCCCTATCAGAAGGAATCACCAAGCCAACAAGCCTCCTTGTCTGGTGAGATGAGGCCAGCCTGGCCCTCCCTCCCAAGAAGAAACAAACCAGAAACACTACCAGGAATCAATCCCTTAACCAACAAACAGGATGCAATACCAAAAATGCAATCCCCAAATAAATATTCATTCTAAACTGTAATGCAGTTCAGGCCATGAACATACATCAACTACAGAAAAAAAAAATCATTGCAGAATCGGCAAAAATCTACATCCCTGATGATATGCTCATTCAAGCAAATAAAGATCTTGCTTTACTTTTAACAAAGCTGAACAATGATACTCAGACATATGAAGAATAAATCAACAACCCAACATTTATCAATGCTCCAATGGAATGTAAGATCACTCACAGAAAATAAGCTGAATGAACTAATATCATTTATGAATAATAAATCCATTAATATTGCTTGCCTCCAGGAAACTCATTTAACCCAAAATCAAAAAATTAAGTATCTGTGATATAATATCCTGAGAAAGGATAGATCTTCAGATAGAAAAGGAGATTGTGCAGATTTATTATTTAATAATATTATAAAATTTTGTGGCATTAATTTTCCAGATTTTGAAAATGATGTTGATGTAATTGGTATTAGTGTTTGGCTGAATAATTTAAAAACCTACATAATAAGCTTTTATAACCCTAATGGCCAAACTACAGATGCCAAGGATTTCTTTAATTATATAAATAATTCTAATATGTTAAAAAATGTCATTATTTGTGGTGATTTCAATGCCCACAGTCTTTTTTGGGGGAATAAACCAGCAAATAAAGCTGGTAAATTTATTGAGCTTATGACTTCAAATAATAATGAATTAGCTGTTGCTACCCCTCCAAACCTGAATACTTATTTCAACCCCAAAAGTGGCAATTTCTCTACAATTGACCTACAAATTGTGTCTTTAAATTTTTTGAACAAAATTTACATAAATAAAATTGATAGTCTATGTAGAGACCACTTTGCTATTGTTTGCTCCCTAAATGAACCTGCTGAAACTTTATCTCATACATCCAAATATATCAACACTAAAGCAAATTGGTCTATTTTCCAAAATAAGCTAAATGATGAAAATACAAGTTTCACCCAAAGTTCATGCATTTCTAACACAACAGTTGACACACATGCTGAAGCGTTGACATCTTTACTAATAAATACAGCTAATCATGCTATCCCCAGGACAACATCTAAGAAAATATTCCCTAAACAAATTCCTAAAGCATGGTGGAAAAATGAGTGACTAAATAAATGGAGGATAAAAAAGGCAGCTAGAACAGAATTCATAAAAAAAAAAACAACACCTACTACATATTTAAAAAATTACAAGCAGAATCTAATCTAAAAAGGACTATAATAGATGCTAAATATAAATACTGGAATATTTTTGCAAATAATCTCTCCAGAGAAACGCATGAGCCAATTATACATAAAGTCATAAGCCACATATGTGGGAAAAAGACTTCTCTCAACCCACTCCTGTATGAGCTTATACATAATAATACCCATTATGACAATGATAATGAAAAGGCTAACCTATTTGCAACTCTTTTTTTTAATAAGCTAACATCAAATAATCAAAGCAAACTATCCACAATTCCTATGAACCCTAGTTACCAACCACGCCCAGGATCCTAGTACATAACTAATCCATTTTCAATCCAGGAATTGAATAATGTAATACATCATATTAGGTCCAAAACTAGCAGTAGCTATGACAATATACACCCTACATGGATAAAGAATCTCACACCTTCATACAAACAAGAACTGCTAAATTGTTATAATCACACTTGGGAATCTTCTAGGTTCCCCAATATATGGAAATGTTCATCCCTCCTACCAATCCTAAAGAAAAATAAACCAAAAGATAACCCTGAGTCTTATAGGCCAATAATGATTACTCCTGTGATGGGGAAAATAATGGAGAAAATGATTTGTCAGACTCCTCTGGCTTGTTGAGAAAAATAACATGATCCCACACACTCAAACTGGATTCAGGAAATACCACTCCTCAACACATGCTTTCATTTTGCTAACAAATGCAATAAGTGAATTTTTCTCAAAAAATAATATCCTAGTGGTAGCTTTCCTAGATTTTGAAGGAGCTTATGACAATGTGAACCACCAAATCCTTTTAAATAAACTTGCAAACTTTGGAGTACCTCCTAAGCTAGTATCCTTTATTAAATCCTTCATAGAAGTGCGAAGTTTCATTGTTTGTGTTGGTTCAGCCTCTTCACCCCAAAAGACAATATCCAAAGGCCTACCTCAGGGAGCAGTCCTCAGTTGCCTCCTTTTTGCCCTATATCTCTGGAACATGAACCTACCCCACACGAATCTACAATATGCTGATGATCTGGTGCTATGGTCATCTGGCAACACCTTTCAGACAGCAAAGTCAAAACTGCAATAGTCACTTTTCCTGTTTGAAAAATTCTCTCAACATTCAGATTTACCCATTGCACCCACCAAGTCAAAAATAATCCAGTTTTACCGGAAGCGAAACCATGTTAATGCAAAACTAACTCTAAATAAAACAACTATTCCAGAAGATAATAATATTAATTAGCTAGGTCTCATGCTTGACCAAAAACTTAATTTCCACCTCCACATTTCAAACACAATAACAAAATGTTATAGAAAAGCAAATATACTAAAAAGACTTCTTTCCACACCCTGGGGTTGTAAGGAGAAAACCTTACTCCAGTTTTATAAATCACATATAAGACCCCATATTGACTATGGGCTCATTGTCTATGGTGCATGTGCAAAGACCCAGATGTTAAAAATTGAAACAACACAAAATGATATAATACGTCTCATATTTGGTCTTAGGAAACCCACAAGCACCAAGTTTATGCTTATGGAGTGTGGATTAACAACAATAAGGGAGAGACGTAGCTTTCTCTTGATAAAACATCTTACAAAAATTGAATCAAATAGCTCACACACATTACATAATTGGTTAAGAAATCCAGCCATGTATAGAGGTATTGCAGATGAGTATGCCAATATTCAAAAGAAGCTCCCTGTACCAGCAAAGTCAATTGCACCTACTTTCCCCCAATCCCCTCCATGGAATTGGTCATTTCCCATAATAAATGCTGAATTTTCAAAATGGAATAAAGATTTAACCCCCATTGCTTTTGAAAAGATTTAAAGATTTAACCCCCATTGTCCAGAAAAAATTTGCAGAACTTAATGCAATTACCTATAAAAATCACTTCCAAAAATTTGTTGATGGGTCAAAAATGAATGAGAAGGTTGTAAGTGGTGTTTTCCTTCCTCACCTGAAAATTGCAATGGGCGAGAGATTATTTAATAATTTATCTATAATGTTTGCTGAGTTAAATGCCATAATCATGGCATTAGAACACCTTAAGCAAAACCAACCTTTGATTGAAAATTTGAAAAATATTATCATCTATTCCGACTCTTTATCAAGCCTTGAGTTGCTGGCCTCAGCTCCTCAATATAAGTTGGACATTGACACTTATCATTGTCACAGTATTATTGATAATCTTGCTTCAAGTGGCATAAAAACTTACTTTCAGTACATTCCTAGCCACTCTGGCAAAAGTGGTAATCATCAGGTTGATGAAATAGTAAAAAATGCTATAAATATTGACCAGACAAGTGGGAGACCTATCCCAATTAGAGATAATTACCGAGTGAGGCTATTAGAAATTAATTTTAATAAGATCAATGCTATCCTTTCCCCCTTTCCCAATAAGTATTTTTCTAAAAATTTATCATAGAATTCGTTCTGGAACAAATGGACTAAATTTGCTTGCATTCTCATATAAGCTTTCTAATTCAAGTGGTTCAATTCCCCTGTCCCCTCTTTGCAGGCATTGTAATATGAATAATGAAACAATTGACCATTGCCTATTTGAATGTAATATGCTGACGTCTGCACAACATACCTTGCTTTGTAAACTCTTAAAATACTTCAAACACCACAAAATCCCACTATCAGCCAAGAGCCTAGCCAACTATACCTGCACACAGAGCATAGAAATTGACACCTATCATCTTATATTTGAACTCCTAGAGTCAAAAGATCTGCTGAAAGATATCTGAATATATCTAATAAATATGAGGCAATCAAGCCAGTAGCTCTGCAGCCCACAGAGTGAAGCAAAAGGAAAAGGGCTAAATAGTTTTACTGAAAAGCCTGCCTGCTGTTAAATAGAAGAAGAAGAAGATTGCCTTCATTGACTTTTTGAATTGACTTTTACTGAAAAGCCCGCCTGCTGTTAAATAGAAGAAGAAGAAGAAGAAAGCGTTTGATTTGGTCCACAGAGACTCACTATGGAAAATACTTTGGTATTATGGATTCCCTGACAAAAATGTTTTTTTATGATTATCAGGCTGTACGGACTGATGATGGGGACCCTACCAAATGGTTCAGTGTGAAGTCTGGTGTCCGCCAAGGATGTATCCTCTTCCCAATGTTGTTTGCTGTTCTCATTGACTATGTAGTTTGAAAATTTAACTTCAGAGGTGGAATTCAGCTGAACCTAAACCACACATTCTATGACGACAATTTTGCTGATGATATAACCCTCCTATCTGATTTAAGAGAGGAACTACAGAATAATATAGCTATACTTTCCAGTATCACTGGGCAAGTTGGTCTGTCAATCAGTACACGGAAAACAAAAGTCATCTGAAACAGCATCAATACCCTACCTGCCCCACTGCTTAAAATCTGATCTGATGTACTAGAGGAGGTTGAAGAGTTCAAGTACCTTGGTAGTGTCATTAAGTATGATGGTAGCCTTGAGCAAGAAATTACCACATGGTTTACATGCACAGGAAGCGCCTTCAATAAACTAAGAAATGTGTGGAGGAATTCAGCATACTCCCTACAGCTCAAGCTCCAGCTTTTCAATAGTAACGTCCTCTTTGTACTAATGTACGGCTGTGAATCTTGGGCGCTGAATAAGCAGCTGCAAAAGCGAATCCAGGGTTTTGAAAACATCTGTCTTCTGTGTATCCTTGGTTTCCAGTGGACTGATAAGCCCACCAACGCCTCTATACGTGAAAATACAAAGCAGCCGCTCGTGATCGATAGAATTGTGACTAACCGATGGTGATATTGGGGTCACATGGTGCGGATGGGTGAGGGCCGCCTACCCCACGATGTGTGGTGTTGGGTTCCTTCTGGCATCAGAAGATGTGGGCAACAGACGACAACACTGGGAAAATGCCTTGAGAAGGCTGCACTTTTGAGATCGTTGCTTGAAGGACTTCAGTCAAAAGCACAAGAGAGATTGTCATAGAGAGACACTGTTGTCGCCTTATGCGGCAGCCGGCGTGGGAAGACCTAAGTTAATTTAAGTAAAGATAAACATTAACTCCATTCAGTATATTTTAAATTTGGAAAAATTTTACTTCATTTACCCCTGCGGACTCGAAATTCAGCATTAATCCGCAAATATAAAATAGACAACCCAGCAATAGATCCATTAAAATGTATTTTGAAACATAACCAGAAAATCAGTTTTTAGCCCCCCCCCCAACGCCCATTATTCCCCCAAACACATCAGATCAAAATTTTGAGGTAACCATTTTGTTCAGCATAGTGGATTTCCAGATAGAAAATATGTTTTTGGGGAGGACACTCCCCCACAACCCCCGGGGCAAGGGTTGTAAGTTATGCCCTGAGGGCATATAAGGTTTTTGTAGAACGTGTTGTCGCAGAAACTTCAAAAATGGCTCATTCGATTGGAAATTGAAATGGCTAATGCCCTTTTCAATAGTCGAAAGTGATTGGAAGGCAACTAACACCCCTTCCACGCCCACCATTTCTCCAAACACATCCAATAAAAATTTTGAGATAGCAAATTTGTCCCAAGATGGTCAAAGTTCAGGAAATTATACCTTTGAGCAGGACACTTCCCCCACAGTCTTCGGGGTAAGGGTTATAAGTTATGCCCTGGGGTCAGATAAGGTTTTTATAAAAAGCGTTGTCGTAGAACCACCATCTCCCGAAACAAATCCAATCAAAATTTTATGTTTTTGAGGAGGACACTCCCCCACAGTCTTCAGAGCAAGGGTTGTAAGTTATGCCCTGGGGTCATATAAGGTTTTTATAGAAGGCGTTGTCGTAGAAACTTCAAAAAAAGGCTCATTCGATTGGAAATTCAAAGGTCTACTGCCCTTTTTAATAGTCGAAAGTGATTGGAGGGCAACTAGCCCCCCCCCCCCACGCCCATCAAACCCCAAACACATCCAATCAAAATTTTGAGATAGCCATTTTGTTCAGCATAGTTGATTTCCATATAGAAAATATGTTTTTGGGGAGGACACTTCCCCACAACCCTCGGGGCAAGGGTTGTAAGTTATGCCCTGAGGGCATATAAGGTTTTTATAAAACGTGTTGTTGTAGAAACTTCAAAAAGGGCTCATTCGATTGAAAATTGAAAGGGCTAGTGCCCTTTTCAATAGTCAAAAGGCAAGGCAACTAGTCGAAAGTTGGAAGGCAACTAACACCCCTTCCATGCCCACCATGTCCCCAAACACATCCAATAAAAATTTTGAGATAGCCAATTTGTCCCACGATGGTCAAAGTTCAGGAAATTATACCTTCGAGCAGGACACTTCCCCCACAGTCTTCAGGGTAAGGGTTATAAGTTATGCCCTAGGGGCATATAAGGTTTTTATTGAAATCTTTGTTGTAGAAACTTGAAAAAGGGCTCATTTGATTTGAAATTCAAAGGAATAGTGCCCTTTTTCATAGTCGAAAGTGATTTGAGGGCAACTAACCCCCCTCTCACGCCTACCTTTTCCCAAAACACATCCAATCAAAATTTTTAGATAGTCATTCCATTCAACGTAGTTGAAAGTTTTGGAAATAAGGTCTTTATGGATGACAACCCCTCCCTCAACAGCCCTTAGAGCAAGGGTTGTAAGTTATGCCCTGGGGGCATACAGGGTTTTTATTGAAAGCGTTGTCAAAGAAACTTCAAAAGGGCTCATTCAATTGGAAATTGAAAGGGCTAGTGCCTTTTTTAATAGTTGAAAGTGATTGGATAGTGACTAACGCCCCTCTGACGCCCACCGTTTTCCCAAACACATCCAATCAAAATGATGAGATATCCATTTTGTTGAACGTTGTTGAAAGTTCTTTAGATTAGGTCTTTTAGGATGATAACCCCATCAGAGCCCTCAGTGCAAGGATTATAAGTTATGCCCTGAGGCATATAACGTTCATGTACAAAGTTTTTGTAAAAATCACTGGCAGCGCAATCACAGTACCCAAGTAAAGAATAATGTTGGCACAATGTATTTTTTTTTTTTTCATACTAGGGCACTTCGTATCGAAGGAGTTGACAAAGAAATTTCGAAAATGGCTCATTAAATTGGAAATTGGCTAGTGCCTTTATTAATAGTCGAAAGTGATTGGAGGGCAATTTGCCCCCCCCCCCCGCCCATCATTCCCCCAAAAACATCCAATTCAAATTTTGAGATAGCCATTTTGTTTAGCGTAGTTGATTTTCAGAGAGAAAATATGTTTTTGAGGAGGACACTCCCCCACAACCCTCACGGCAAGGGTTTTAAATTATGCCCTGGGGGCATATAAGAACGATGTTGGCACAATGTATTATTTATTATTTTTTTCCCTTTAGAGCAGGGCACTTCGTATCTAAGAAGTTGTCGTAGAAACTTCAAAACGGGCTCATTCAATAGGAAATTGGAGCGGTTTGTGCCCTTTTTAATAGTCGAAAGTGATTGGAAGGCAACTAACCCCCCTTCCACACCCACCATTTCCCGAAACACATCCAATCAAAATTTCGAGATAGCCATTTTGTTCAGCGTGGTTGATTTCCACATAGAAATTATGTTTTGAGGAGGAAAGTCCCCCACAGCCCTCAGGGCCAAGGTTGTAAGTTATGCCCTGGGGGCATATAAGGTTTTTTCTAGAAGGCGTTGTCGCAGAAACTTCAAAAAAGGTTCATCCGATTGGAAATTCAAAGGGCAAGTGCCCTTTTTAATAGTTGAAAGTAATTGCAGGGCAACTAACCCCCCTCTCACGCCCACCATTTCCCCAAACACATCTAATCAAAACTTTGAGGTAGCCATTTTATTCCACGTTGTTTTAAGTTATATAAATCAGGTCTTTGTGGATGACAACCCCCCCCCCCCCACAGCCCTCAGAGCAAGGGTTGCAAACTATGCCCAGGGGGCATATAAGGTTTGTGTAGAACACGTTGTCATAGAAACTTTAAAAAGGGCTCATTCGATTGGAAATTGAAATGGGTAGTGCCCTTTTTAATAATCGAAAGTGATTGGAAAGCGACTAACGCCCCTTCCATGCCCACCATTTCCCCAAACACATGCAATAAAAATTTTGAGATAGCCATTTTTGTTCCACGCAGTTCGAAGTTCAGGAAATTGTACCTTTGAGCACTACACTCCCCCCACAGTCTTCAGGGCAAGGGTTATAAGTTATGCCCTGGGGGCATATAAGGTTTTTATTGAAATCTTTGTCGTAGAAACTTGAAAAAGGGCTCATTCGATTGGAAATTCAAAGGGCTACTGCCCTTTTTAATAGTCCATAGTGATATGAGGGCCACTACCTCCCTCTCATGCCAATCATTTCCCCAACACATCCAATAAAAATATTTAAATAGACGATTTATTCAACGTAGTTGAAAGTTTTGGAAATTAGGTCTTTAAGGATGGCAACCCCCCCCCCCCCCACAGCTGTCAGGGCAAGGGTTGTGAGTTATGCCATGGGGGCATATAAAGTTTTTATTGAAAGCGTTGTCGTAGAAACTTCAAAAGGACCCATTCTATTGGAAATTGAAAGGGCTAGTGCCTTTTTAATAGTTGAAAGTGATTGGAGAGCGACTAACGCCCCTCTCACGCCCATCAATATCCCAAACACATCCAATCAACATTTTGAGATTCCATTTTGTTCAACGTAGTTGACATTTCTTGAAATTAGATCTTTTAGGATGATAACCCCCTCAGATCCCTCAGTGCAAGGGTTGTAAGTTATGCCCTGGGGGCATATAAAGTTTATGTAGAAAGTTTTTGTAGAAATTTCAAAAAGGGTTCATTTGATTGGAAATTGAAATTGCCGTTTTTAATAGTTGAAAGTGAGTGGAGAGTAATTGCCCCCCATCTTACGCCCACCGTTTCCCCAAAATCATTCAATCAAATTTTAGAGATATCCATTTTGTTCAACGTAGTTGAAAGTTCTGGAAATTATGTATTTTAGGATGACAAACCCCCCAGAGCCCCAAGGGCAAAGGTTGTAAGTTATGCCCTGGGGGCATATAAGGTTTTTATAGATAGAATTAAAGGGCTCATTCAATTGGAAATTGAGAGGGCTAGTGCCCTTTGTAATAGTCAAAAGTGATTGGAGGGTAACTCACCCCCCTCTCTTGCCCACCATTCCGATAGCTATTTTGTTCAACGGAGTAGAAAGTTCTGGAAATTAGGTCTTTGAGAATGACACCCCCCCCCCCAGCACTCAGGGCAAGGGTTGTAAGTTATGCCCTGGGGGTATATAAGATTTGTATGGAAACTTTTGTCATAGAAACTTCAAAAGGGCTAATTTGATTGGAAATTGAAAGAACTAGGGCCTCTTTTAATAATAGTTGCCATTTTGTTTAACATAGTTGAAAGTTCTGCAAATTAGGTCTTAGAGGATGACAACCACCCTAGCAGATCTTAGGGTAAGGGTTGTACTTTATGCGCTGGGGGCATCTAGGGTGTTTATAGAAAGCGTTCTCGTTTCAAAAAGGGCTCATTCGATTGGAAATCGAAAGGCCTAGTGTCCTTTTTAATAGTCAAAAGTGATTGGAAGGCTTCACATTTTTATAGTTAAGGGGGGGGGGTGTCATTCTCAAAGACCTAATTTCCAGAACTTTTAATAGTCAAAATTGATTGGAAGGCTTGACATTTTTATAGTAAAGGGGGGGGGGTGTCATTCTCAAAGACCCAATTTCCAGAACATTCTACTACATTGAACAAAATGGCTATCTGAAAATTTTGATTGGATGTGTGGAGGAATGGTGGGCATGAGAGGGGGGTTAGTTACCCTCCAATCACCCTTAAGGTATCCAAGCTATCAAAGAAAGTAAACAGATTTTTTTTGAAAAAATACAAATGAATGTGCATTGTCAGCTTAATAAACATATACTGATTATTAGTAACTAAAATGTTAATATTATTTGATTTATTAAAGTTTTAAAAGTAAAAACATTTATATTTTTTTCAGTAAAGGACAAATTATGTTCTGGCTTTGGGAAGACATATGGGTTTTGCGCCCAACTTATGTTAATTTATGCTCGTTTTGAGTTTGACTCCGTGATTTATTGTAATTTCTGATCGTTTTGGGTTTCATTTATTTATCGATGTTGATTTGTGGTAGTTTCACGGCTGGTAGATTATTTGATTGCATTTTTTGTTTAATGCAGTTCTTTACTTTTCTTTGAAAAACTTATTTTGTGGGAAAAGTTTTTTTAATTAATGTAGGCCTATGTAAAAGTTGTTCAGTGTTTTATAGATGATCTTTATTAATTGTTCTGATAAACAGTGTGATATTTTCTTTTTTTTCGTATTCCCTTTTTTGTCCTTTTCTCTATTTTATACTCCATCTTTGTGTACTTTTTTTTGTATAGTCTGACAGGTTGGCAATAAATAAATAAATAATTTCCACAAACACTGAAGGTCCAATTAATGTACATAACTGACCAAAGGTGCAGTAAAGTTAATGTAATTTTTTCTTATTCAATCACTAAGTTTGATTTGTCCAAGCTGGATTCATTCTTTATTGAAACTAATCTTTTCAAACTGTATATTGTATGCTATCAGAGATGTATACTGGCCCCTCTCTTACTGTATTTTGTGGGAAGAGGTTGACTGGGAGTGTGTTCAGGCCCTAAAATACACCAGTTGACTTTAATAACTACAGTCAAAGTCAATTTTAGATCTGACAAGATTTGAACATCTAAACTTCACTTCTTTGCCAGTCGGACAAAATTTTTGAAAATTTGCGTGCCAGAGCTGAAAATTGTAAGGAGAGCTTTAATGGAACACTTTGAGAACACATTTATCAAAATTAAAAGTCAGACTCCGACATCTTTAGGGTATCAGAGACATTATTAAAGATTTTCTTTTGGATTTTTTAAAATCATTAAGTTTTTAGGGCAGTGGCACATTTTTGTCAGTGTCGTCACATTGAACCATGAAAATAAATAAGCAAAACTTTCATGGTTCAATAAATAAGCAAATAATAAAATAAAATTAGATAATAAAATAAAAAATAATAAAAAATAAAATAATAATAAAATATAATAAAATAAATTAGTTAAATTTGGTAATGCTTTTTGTCCATTAAAACTTAAACATAACCAATCTGTTGCTTCCCAAATGCAACTACACCTTTAAAGGAACGCTACATTTTCATAAGCTTTTGCTGGTGTTTGTTTGTAGCTCATATTTGCTGATTTTTCACCCATGTTTCTTTTTTTAATTTGGTACCTGCTGCTACCAAAAGCTGTATAATTGTGTATAGAGGTCTTTTTTCATGAAAATTGAATTCCCAGTTTTTCCTAATTAAAATATATATATATATATATATATGGTCATATGGTTCCCATTTAACCAGTTCAAACAGTTAGATCTCATTTTCACTGTCTTTGGTACTTCAAGTGGCTGCGTGCTGACTCTAATAAGTGACAGGAGTTATGAAAAGTCATCTAGAGTTTGAGGGTGAAGAATTGAGAGTAGCTGTGACTAAGGAAGGCAAAACATGTGAAGTTAACTGTAATTAAACTATAGTCATCTAAAGTCCAAGGTCTGGACACACTGAATAATTTTTTTCTAAATGGGTTTTGTAACACACAAAAAAAAAATCTGATTATAGACCATAATTTTTCCAGGAGTAGGTCACTCAGATCAATTTTTACAAAGAAAATCCCCCTTTCCTTGGTGTAGGAGCATGTAGGATACCCATCTCTAGTTAAAATGATTCTTCTGTCTAATCTTCTATGTCGGAATATGTCTTTACAGTCTAGTTTGTGGTGATGCAGAAGGTAACTTCAAGACACTGTTTCAGCGTGTTTCAAAGGTCAATACTGCAACTGGACCTTATGATGCCCTCTTCTGTGTTGGTGAGTTCTTTGGAGAAGATCAAAGTCAATGGGATTATTTACGTTCTGGAAATATCAAGAGTAAGCTGCTGTCATATCTGTCCTTTTTTTCAATTTTTTTTTTGTATTTTTCTCTATTTATTTTCAATCTATTCTCCAGTTAGTTGAAAGGCTTTGAATAAATTAAATGACTTAATGAGAAAAAGATAAATGCTGCAAATAACATCCTAAAGTAGATTTTAGGTACTTGTTGGAATGACCATATATGAAACAATAAACTGAAAAAAAAATTGGTTCAATCCCACTTTCTAGTGCTATACCGTAGTGAATATGAATAAAAGATTTAGATGGTTACACATTCTTTCATGGTTGAAAGATAATCTGCTTGTAAAAGTAACTTAGTCTAGGACTAAGCCTTTTCAATAACGTGATGGAAATGAATTCGATGCACCAGCAAAACAATTAGAAATTGCGCACAGCCTAGAAATTTGTTTTATATTAGTTAAAGATGCTTTTAAAACTGTTGGATACTTTGCTGCAAACAAGTACTTTCAAACACAGGCAAAACCACGGAATAACAGCCTTCACAATTATTCATAAAAATGAAAAACTAAACCAGTGCTAAAAAAAAATGTATATATGAAAGAAAAACTAACATATCAAACCAAAAACCAGCTTGAAAAAAGAAGGAAAAAAATGCTTTGGATCTTATAAGGTGGCCTTTTTTTCTTTTATTTCTCTGAAAATTTTGAGATCTAAGAAATACTGTATATTGCTGCCATCTACTTCTACAAGCCATTTTTGTTTATGATTAGGGTTGAGTTTAATCATATATTTTCTGTGTTTGTGATTGAGGCGAAGGAGTGGTATTACATGTGTTGCCTAAATTTTAATGGCTCTTCCATTGCTAAATTGCTGTCATTTTAAAATTTTCAAGGGGTTGAAAGCATTAGGGGACAAAAAAAGATCAAATAGAGACTGCTAAAAACGAGGTGAGTCCTAATTCGGTGAAAAATGAGGCAAGTAGTGATTCGGTACAAAGGTTGGCTAGAAAAAATGGGCCCATAGTCCTGTCTGTCTAGCATGGTTCTCTATCAGCTTTTTAGCATCAAGGTACATGTGTTACAGATTGTTTTAGGCAGAATCACATTCATATTTTCGATGTGTAATTGGAGGTACAAATGTGGGCCTGTGGCCCACTCCAAAACCTCCCTCTGCTCCTCATTCCTTACTTTAAAAAAAAGAAAAATGTATGCATTACACCTTGTGTGAAACAGAATTATGTAAGAATTTTTAATTAGTATTATCAGGTGCACAAAGTTGACATTCTCAACACATCCCCTCCCCTCCCAACGTTTTTTTTGAAGATATATAGGTATAGTGCGCCTTTTTAAAAGCAAAATCGTATAAAGATTTTAGATCTGTGTTATTGAATGCGAAACTAGGGTCCCTGACCACTGCAACACCCACTTGTCCCTCCCATCGCCAATTTCTCAGCAGAAACGTGCAAATAATTCACCTTGTTATAAGCGCAATCATCTGAGAATTTTACATATGCATGATAAGGATCACAAAAAGAGCCTTCGGCCCCTCCAAGACAACAAAATTAAAAGATCTAAAAATATTTTAGATCTTTATTAATGGATGCAAAACTAGGGTCCCTGACCCTGCTAATAACCACCTGCCCTTCCCACTGCCAACTTCTCAGTGGAAATGTACACATAATACCCCTTGTTTGAAGCGCAATTATCTACGAATTTTATATATGTATGATAAGGGTCACAAATAAAGCCTTTGGCCTATCCAAGACAACGAAAGAAAAAAAGACTTGTCAGATTGACTCGTGCATGAAAAAAAGAAACTTGTGCATGAAAGATAATAAAAGATCTGAAGCCAAGCTTGACAACTATGACAAAAAATAAGAGAACTAATTAGCCAGAAAACAGGTCTAAGAATAGCAAAAATACTTGGAAAAGAGAAAGATGATCCAAACATTTTACCTCTATCAAATGAATCTTGTTCAGCACAAGTGAGAACCAGTAACAAAAAATTGTAA
This sequence comes from Artemia sp. Qi Xiang Cuo, assembly GCF_049724085.1. Taxonomy (NCBI): domain Eukaryota; kingdom Metazoa; phylum Arthropoda; class Branchiopoda; order Anostraca; family Artemiidae; genus Artemia; species Artemia sp. Qi Xiang Cuo. Next base: position 54,281,115 of record NC_142807.1, read on the forward strand.
CAAAAACAGAAGAAGGTGACAAAACCAGGTAAACCAAAAAAAGAAGAAAATTCGAAGTAATTAGAATCCAAGAGTATGGATCAATTGTACTGTAATTACTCCTGCCAAATTGTGGTAGTAGTCTAATAAAGAGTAGAATTTATCATACCTCTGTCGAATTTTCCTCTTTTTTTCAAACATCTAGAAAATCTTAGCGATTTTCGGTAGAAAATTCTTAAAGTATCTTCTTTCCTTGCCGAGAAATGAATTGGGAATCCGGTAGATCATCCGAAAAATCAGTACGGGTAGAAAAACTGCCTCTGTCATATTAGGAAAGTAACTGAACGCGGATATCAGGTAGGGTAAAAAGACAAAAAGAGTCTTACATATATTAAAATAACGAAGAGAAAAAGTTAAAATAGTCATTATTTGCCTTGTTGTTAATTTTATGCTTTAATAGTAGACAACTGACTTGGGTTTAATTTTATTTTACTCAATGTTTGTTTGCTTTTACCTGTTGTGCTCTTAGTGTATATTAATGGACTTATCACTTTCAGCTGCAATTGATGCATCTGAAGATGTACAAAATTTCATGACAGTATGGAAATGTAAAAATTATAGCATAGTACATGGAAATTAGCTTAGGTGTAAATATATACCTCTGACTTAAAACCAAAAATCTTGAAATTCTTTTTTTTTTCTTTTTAGTTACTGTACCAACCTATATTCTTGGACCTTTAAAGGCTGAGATGAAAACTTATTTCCCTGACATCAAGGGCTGTGAGCTGATGAAAAATATGATATATCTAGGTAAGAATAATCTAATTTGTATCTGAGAAAGTCTTAAAATTATCCTGGGTGTGAAATTTTTCAAATAATTCTTCCGTGGTAAAAAGGTGTGCTTTAATTATATTGTTTTTTGCCGATTTTTGCAACTCAGTCATATTATTGCTTATTTCTGTAGGGAGAAGTAGCCCTGCCTTTTTAAAAGTGGGATAACTAGTGCTGTGACTTAAGTATGCTGATCAACAAATATAAGACATAAATTTCTGGAGAAAAGAATGCTTTTTCTTTTGAAAACCTGATTGGTTCTTTTGTAAAACATTTAAGCCAGCAAAACGAACAAGAAGTTTTTAGTGACAACATTTGTTGCAAGTAAAGTCTCTGTTTCTCAATGCTCAATTATTTTCAATTATATGTTGCTTTATTAGGATGATCGTATTATTTTAAGTTATATTATCTTACTGTTATATTAATCATTATGTAATCATGTATTAATTATGTATCATATTAAAATTATTATCTTGTTTAAAGATTATTTTAAAATTTTGCTTTATTAGAACTATATTTAGAAATGAAAGATCTAAAGTCCAACTGGCCAGCCATGACAAAAACGAAGAGAGAGAGAGAGAGAGAGAGAGAGAGAGAGAGAGAGAGATAGAGAGAGAGAGAGAGAGAGAGAGAGAGAGAGAGAGAGAGAGAGAGAGAGAGAGAGAGAGAGAGAGAGAGAGAGAGAGAGAGAGAGTGAAATCTCGCGATGAAGAAAACAGATTGGACTATGGCCAGTCGAAGGAAAAGACAAAACTAAAACGACGCGGATATTTTACCTGTATGAAACAAGGCCTGCATTTTGTATTTTATTTATATTATATAAATAATTTTATTTATATTTATATTATATAATTTTGCCTGTATTTTATTTGTATCCAGTCACTAGTTTTCTCATTGCAGCAACTCTATTTAGCTTCTGTGGGGCTCAGTCACAGTAGCGACAATTGTATATAGAGATATTTGCTGTTTTTATTTCTTGGTTTTGGATTTTATATGATTTTAGGTTATTTCAGTTTGATCTTTGGTTTCTTAGCGTTGAAGACGCCTTATTTCATACAGGCAAAATATCCGTGTCATTTTAGTTTTGTCTTTTCCTTCGACTGGCATTAGTCCCATTTGTTTTCTTTATCGCGAGATTTCTTTCTCTCTGTTTTTACATTTAGAAATATTTATGATAATATTTTGTCTCTAAGAGAAATCGAACCAAAAGCAACTTATTTTGCAATTGCTTATTGTAGATGGGTATAATGACTTTATCTGCTCACAGGTAAGGGTAGGAAAATCCCAAAGAAGATTTGTCTGAAAAAGAACTTGATAAACTTAAGCTTAAACACACGTTTTGGTGGCTTCAGAGAGCCCCTTCCTCTGCTCCAGAAATGCTCCCTCTGCTGTGAACGTTGCACGTGTGCAACTACTATCGCAAATGAAAATTATTTAAGAATACAAAGTAAACATTATATTTTTTTTATGTAAGTCAATGAAGATAAAAAGGAAAGAAGTAAATTGCAAAGACTTTGACGAAGCCTGCCGCCAATTTTAAACGAAACAAATACTTTTAAGGAAAGAAAAGCAAGACATACAAAAAATAAGAAAAAAGAAGGCCACAAAGACAAAAGAATATACATTCATGTATAAAAATAATAAAGAGAAAATAAAATTGAAAGTTTACTTTTGAAACTCGTCAGTTGTAATTTAGTTACTTGTTTGCTCTAAGGTGACATGGTGACTTCATATCATGTGACGAGCCTCGACGTCGGCTGACCGTCACAAAGACAAAGGGCCCATGATGAAATACTCCCAGGAGACTAGCCGTCGAGAATTTGACTGAACAGTGAAGTTTTACGTCCTTTTTGTCAGCGAGCTTGTCAATCGAAGCGGGTGACACTACATGAAAGTCCTAAAGCAGCCAAATTGCTCAAATGATAGTTTCTCTGAACTGATTTTTAGCGTATTCCTAGCAGATAGGCTAGAATATTTTTTGGGACTGCTCCCTCCTGAACTTCAAAAAGAAGTTTCGACTGCCCTTTCCTGAACTTTAAAGTAAGCTTCACTGAAACTGATTTTTTTTTTTTCGTCACAAAAATACGAGAAATTAAATGTTTTTTTTAGATTTAAGCATGTGTCAGTTTTTAGTTTTCTGTCATTTATTCGGTTCTCTTATCGAAGCTCTACAAGTTATGGCAAGACCATCAGTTCTAAATATTTGGCCACACAAAGAAAATAAATTTATAATGGTTGATGTAGGGCGTTTAATCTTAAAAAACGACCTAGAACCAACCACCCATCCACCCCCTGAAGGTTCCAGAGTTAGCCCTAATATATATGTAAACTAAAAGAAATAAAAGTTAGGTTTTTCTAAGGTTTACGAGATAGTAGGTGTCCGCTTTTAGTTTTCTGTCATTTATTCGGTTCTCTTATCTAAGCTCTACACGTTATGGAAAGACCATCAGTTCTAAATATTTGGCCACACAAAGAAAATAAATTTATAATGGTTGATGTAGGGCGTTTAATCTAAAAAAACGACCTAGACCCAACCACCCATCCACCCCCTGAAGGTTCCAGAGTTAGCCCTAATATATATGTAAACTAAAAGAAATAAAAGTTAGGTTTTTCTAAGGTTTACGAGATAGTAGGTGTCCGCTTTTAGTTTTCTGTCATTTATTCGGTGCTCTTATCGAAGCTCTACAAGTTGTGGCACGACCGCCCAATCAGTTCTAAATATTTGGCCACACAAATAAAATAAATTTATAATGGTTGATGTAGGGCGTTTAATCTAAAAAAACGACCTAGATCCAACCACCCATCCACCCCCTGAAGGTTCCAGAGTTAGCCCTAATATATATGAAAACTAAAAGAAATAAAAGTTAGGTTTTTCTAAGGTTTACGAGATAGTAGGAGTCCGCTTTTAGTTTTCTGTCATTTATTCAGTTCTCTTATCGAAGCTCTACAAGTTGTGGCACGATCGCCCAATTAGTTCTAAATATTTGGCCACACAAAGAAAATAAATTTATAATGGTTGATGTAGGGCGTTTAATCTGAAAAAACGACCTAGACCCAACCACCCATCCACCCCCTGAAGGTTCAAGAGTTAGCCCTAATATATATGTAAACTAAAAGAAATAAAAGTTAGGTTTTTCTAAGGTTTACGAGATAGTAGGTGTCCGCTTTTAGTTTTCTGTCATTTATTCGGTCCTCTTATGAAAGCTCTACAAGTTGTGGCACGACCGCCCAATCAGTTCTAAATATTTGGCCACACAAAGAAAATAAATTTATAATGGTTGATGTAGGGCGTTTAATCTGAAAAAACGACCTAGATCCAACCACCCATCCACCCCCTGAAGGTTCCAGAGTTAGCCCTAATATATATTAAAACAAAAAAAAATAAAAGTTAGGTTTTTTTAAGGTTTACGAGAAAGTAGGTGTCCGCTTTCAGTTTTCTGTCATTTATTCGGTTCTCTTATCGAAGCTCTACAAGTTGTGGCAAGACTGCCCAATCAGTTCTAAATATCTGGCCACACAAAGAAAATAAATTTATAATGGTTTATGTAGGGCGTTTAATCTGAAAAAAACGACCTAGACCCAACCACCCATCCACCCCCTGAAGATTCCAGAGTTAGCCCTAATATATATAAAAACTAAAAGAAATAAAAGTTAGGTTTTTTTAAGGTTTACGAGAAAGTAGGTGTCCGCTTTCAGTTTTCTGTCATTTATTCGGTTCTCTTATCGAAGCTCTACAAGTTGTGGCAAGACTGCCCAATCAGTTCTAAATATCTGGCCACACAAAGAAAATAAATTTATAATGGTTGATGTAGGGTCATCCACTAAAGTAGGGTATATTCCTAAATAGTAGAAAGGTCGCTGTGAATAACTTGGATTTTAAAAATTTTGTTTACTAGTTTTGTTTTACTTTTTTTAGTTTCTTCCTTTGCTTACTACCAAAGATCTTTCATTTTCTTTTTGGATTTATCTTTCTTTTGAATAATGTTTGTTTTCAGGTTAATTTTTTTTTCTTTTAACGAAAGAAGTCCCCATTCGACTCTAAGGGCCGGGCGTTTATGCATGTGCGGTTTTCCTTAATACCAGTTTCTGAAGTATCCCATTCGTGGACTGTTTATTAAAAAACATTTATGTAGCTTTTTTTTATTATTAATTCAAATGTAAACTAGAACATATATTCTATATTACTTGGAGGTCGAGAGGAGAGGGAGGTCTCTCTATATTCTTAATTGCTGTTATTTTATACTTAGGTATTTCCATCCACTCTCTTTTGTTCTCTTTTACCCTTACTTTATGTTTGTTTCTTCTCTTCTTCTTTTTATGCATTTCGAAATCACATTTTATTTATGTATTATGTAATATTTTAATTTATTTCTTCTTTAGGGGATTCAGGCGTGTTTACGGGTGCTTCTGGTGGAAAAATAGCTTACATGTCTGGACTCGAAAATAATCATTATGGTGGGTTATCATTGGCCTATGACTCGATCAAAGCCATTGAGGTGCTGCTTGGTGGTGATGCTGGGTTCCGTGGTGTCGACATTCTTTTTACATCTCAGTGGCCTAAATCTATTACTAACTTCGCAAGTGTGCCGGTAAGTGTGAAATATTTTCTAACAGAATCACTTTCAGAGCTAGAGAAAAGTATGCTTTGTGCCTGAAAAATGAGAAGAAATAGAAGAAATATTTGTTAATAAAATATAACAACCTTTTTCTCTTTCAACCGTACAAGAAAATCGAAATATATTTTCTTGATTATTATCGCTTCTAATCAGTAGTTGTACCAAACCTATCCTGCTCAAGTCATCCTCAGGGCTATACTGTGGTGTTTATCCTTCCCATAGTATAGTGCAGACGGTTTGATATCATCTATTTTCCATTCTTATTTTAGTTTTATATTTGTGTTTAAAGCTTTTTCCAATAGGCGATGTTCAGAAGTCCTCCAAAAAAAAACGTCCCCCCAGATCCCAAATCAAATTCCATAGTGAAAGATACCCATCCTGGCTGGTCAAGCACATTATCTGAAAGTTCTAATGATGGCTCCGATTCGGAGAATAGGACAATGATAGTTGTACGGTAGGTCCTAATGCAACCATAAATGATGATAATGGGTTTCAAGAGGTCCTCTCTAGAAGCTCTAAAAAAGGAAAAAAATCTCCCCAATTAAAAGCATTTCCCCTCTCCCTGCCCAAGATCCTCCCTCCAAAAACTTACGAATTTACCTTAAAATTACTCCCACTACCCCCTTTGAAATAAAAATCATCACTGCAATAAGAGTTGCAATTTTTAAATTGCTAAAATCAATGTTCTCTCTTAACATTAACCGTGATGGATCTCTGCTTATAGCTGTAGAAGATCAGAAATCAGCTGATACAATAATTAACCTTAAATCCCTTCTGAATATCCCAATTATTGCATCTAATTGGAACCCAAAACAATCACCAACAAAAATTGTAGTTTACAATGTTCCCCCAGAGATATCTACTCAGGAGTTAAAAGAAGGCCTCTCAGATAGGGCTGGAAACACAATCCCAGTTGAGGATGTTACCCAACTTGGAAAACCTAACTCTACTGGCCTAAAAACTAGTAGATCCTTCTTATTCACACTAAAGGATAAAATTGATATCCCAGAAAAATTATTCCTATTTGGGCAAATCAAACCACACAAGGAATACAAACCTAAGCCTATTCAGTGTCAGAAGTGTTTCAAACTGGGACACACGACAAACAAATGCAATGAAATTCTCCAAGAGTGTAGTAATTGTAAATCTTTCCATCCTAAAGAGTTGACAACTTGCAAAAACACCCAGCCTACATGCATCAATTGAAAAGGTCCTCATGAATCTACAAATAAATCATTATGCCCTGCATACAAGAAAAGAGCTCTAACACTCCAAATATCAACAGAGAAGGCCATCCCATCCCCCTTTGCAGCAATGGAAGCAAATGCTGCCCAACAATACCAAATAAAGCCTGTAATGAAACCAACCAAAACCCCCAAGTCAAATGCCCCAAATGCATCAAGCACCCCATATAAAACAACATCTTCTAAGCCCCCTAGCTCAAATCCCTATCAGAAGGAATCACCAAGCCATCAAGCCTTGTTTTCCGGTGAGATTAGGCCAGCCTGGCCCTCCCTCCCAAGAAGAAACAAACCAGAAACACTACCAGGAATCAATCCCTTAACCAACAAACATGATTCACTACCAAAAATGCAATCCACAAATATATGCTTATTCATTCTAAACTGTAATGCAGTTCAGGCCATGAACATACATCAACTACAGAAAATAAAAATTATTGCAGAATTGGCAAAAATCTACATCCCAGATGATATGCTCATTCAAGCAAAAAAAGATCTTGCTTTACTTTTAACAAAGCTGAACATTGATACACAGTCATATGAAGAATAAATCAACAACACAACATTTATCAATACTCCAATGGAATGTAAGATCACTCACAGAAAATAAGCTAAATGAACTAATATCATTTATGAATAATAATTCCATTAATATTGCTTGCCTCCAGGAAACTCATTTAACCCAAAATCAACAAATTAAGTCTCTGGGATACACTATCCTGAGAAAGGATAGATCTTCAGAGAGAAAAGGAGGTGGTGTAGCTTTATTAGTTAATAATAATATAAAATTTTGTGGCATCAATTTTCCAGATTTTGAAAATGATGTTGATGTAATTGGTATAAGTGTTTGGCTGAATAATTTAAAAACCTACATAATAAGCTTTTATAACCCTAATGGCCAAACTTCAGATGCCAAGGACTTCTTTAATTATATAAATAATTCTAATATGTTAAAAAACATCATTATTTGTGGTGATTTCAATGCCCATAGCCTTTTGTGGGGGAATAAACCAGCAAATAAAGCTGGTAAATTTATTGAGCATATGACTTCAAATAATAATGAATTAGCTGTTGCTACCCCTCCAAACCTAGATACATATTTTAACCCCAAAAGTGCCAAATTCTCCACAATTGACCTACAAATTGTGTCTTCAAATTTTTTGAACAAAATTTACATAAATAAAATTGATAGTCTGTGTACAGACCACTTTGCTATAGTTTGCTCCCTAAATGAACCTGCTGAAACTTCATCTCATACCTCCAAATATATCAACACTAAAGCAAATTGGTCTATTTTCCAAAATAAGCTAAATGATGAAATTACAAATTTCACCCAAAGTTCATGCATTTCTAACACAACAGTTGACACACATGCTGAAGCCTTGACATCTTTACTAATAAATACAGCTAATCATGCTATCCCCAGGACAACACCTAAGAAAACATTCCCTAAACAAATTCCTAAAGCATGGTGGACAAATGAGTGCCTAAATAAATGGAAGATAAAAAAGGCAGGTAGGACAGAATTCATAAAAAAACCAACACCTACTACATATTTAAAAAAATTACAAGCAGAATCTAATCTAAAAAGGACTATAATAGATGCTAAATATAAATACTGGAATAATTTTGCAAATAATCTCTCCAGAGAAATGCATGAGCCAATTATACATAAAGTCATAAGCCACATATGTGGGAAAAAGACTTCTCCCAACCCACTCCTGTATGAACTTATACATAATAATACCCATTATGACAATGATATTGAAAAGGCTAACCTATTTGCAACTCTTTTTGTTAATAAGCTAACATCAAACAATCAAAGCAATCTGTCCACAATTCCTATGAACCCTAGTTACCAACCACGCCCAGGATCCGAGTACATAACTAATCCATTTACAATCCAGGAATTGAATAATGCAATACATCATATTAGGTCCAAAACTAGCAGCAGCTATGACAATATACACCCTACATTGATAAAGAATCTCACACCTTAATACAAACAAGAACTGATAAATTGTTATAATCACGCTTGGGCATCCTCTAGGTTCCCCAATATATGGAATTGTTCGTCCCTCCTACCAATCCTAAAGAAAAATAAACCAAAAGATAACCCTGAGTCTTATAGGCCCATAATGATTACACCTGTGATGGGGTCAATAATGGAGAAAATGATTTATCACAGACTCCTCTGGTTTGTTGAGAAAAATAACATGATCCCACACACTCAAACTGGATTCAGGAAATACCACTCCTCAACAGATGCTTTCATTTTGCTAACAAATGCAATAAATGAATCTTTCTCAAAAAATAATATCCTAGTGGCAGCTTTCCTTGATTTTGAAGGAGCATATGACAATGTGAACCACACAATCCTTTTAAATAAACTTGCAAACCTTGGAGTACCTCCCAAGCTAGTATCCTTTATTAAATCCTTCATAGAAGTGCGAAGTTTCATTGTTTGTGTTGGTTCAGCCTCTTCACCCCAAAAGACAATATCCAAAGGCCTACCTCAGGGAGCAGTCCTTAGTTGCCTCCTATTTGCCCTATATCTCTGGGATATGAACCTACCCCACACGAATCTACAATATGCTGATGATCTGGTGCTATGGTCATCTGGCAACACCTTTCAGATAGCACAGTCAAATCTGCAAAAGTCACTTTTCCAGTTTGAAAAATTCTCTCAACATTCAGATTTACCCATTGCACCCACCAAGTCAAAAATAATCCAATTTCACAGGAAGCGAAACCATGTTAATGCAAAACTAACTCTAAATAAAACAACTATTCCAGAAGATAATAATATTAATTACCTAGGTCTCATGCTTGACCAAAAACTTAATTTCCACCTCCACATTTCAAACACAATAAAAAAATGTTATAGAAAAGCAAATATACTAAAAAGACTTCTTTCCACACCCTGGGGTTGTAAGGAGAAAACCTTACTCCAGTTTTATAAATCACATATAAGACCCCATATTGATTATGGGCTCATTGTCTATGGTGCATGTGCAAAGACCCAGATGCAAAAAATTGAAACAACACAAAATGATATAATACGTCTCATATTTGGTCTTAGGAAACCCACAAGCACCAAGTTCCTGCTTATGGAGAGTGGATTAACAAAAATAAGGGATAGACGTAGCTTTCTCTTGATAAAACATCTTACAAAAATTGAATCAAATAGCTCACACACATTACATAATTGGTTAAGAAATCCAGCCATGTATAGAGGTATTGCAGATGAGTATGCCAATATTCAAAAGAAGTTCCCTGTACCAGCAAAGTCTATTGCACCTACTTTCCCCCAATCCCCTCCATGGAATTGGTCATTTCCCATAATAAATACTGAATTTTCAAAATGGAATAAAGATTTAACCCCCATTGCTTTTGTTCAGAAAAAATTTGCAGAACTGAATACAATTACCTATAAAAATCACTTCCAAATGTTTGTTGATGGGTCAAAAATGAATGAGAAGGTTGCAAGTAGTGTTTTCCTTCCTCACCTGAAAATTGCAATGGGCGAGAGATTATTTAATAATCTATCTATAATGTCTGCTGAGTTAAATGCCATAATCATGGCATTAGAACACCTTAAGGAAAACCAATCTTTGATTGAAAAATTGAATAATATTATCATCTATTCCGACTCTTTATCAAGCCTTGAGTTGCTGGCCTCAGCTCCTCAATATAAGTTGGACATTGACACTTATCATTGTCTCAGTATTATTGATAATCTTGCTTCAAGTGGCATAAACACTTACTTTCAGTACATTCCTAGCCACTCTGGCATAAGTGGTAATCATCAGGTTGATGAAATAGCAAAAAATGCTATAAATATTGACCAGCCAAGTGGGAGACCAATCCCAATTAGAGATATTTACCGATGGAGGCTATCAGATATTAATTTTAATAAGATTAATCCTATCCTTTCCCCCTTTCCCAATAAGTATCTTTCTAAAATTTATCATAGAATTCGTTCTGGAACAAATGGACTAAATTTCCTTGCATTCTCATATAAGATTTCTAATTCAAGTGGTTCAATTCCCCTGTCCCCTCTTTGCAGGCATTGTAATATGAATAATGAAACAATTGACCATTGCCTATTTGAATGTAATATGCTGACGTCTGCACAACATACCTTGCTTTCTAAACTGTTAAAATACTTCAAACACCACAAAATCCCACTATCAGTCAAGAGCCTAGCCAACTATACCTGCACAAAGAGCATAGAAATTGACATCTATCATCTTATATTTGAACTCCTAGAGTCGAAAGATCTGCTGAAAGATATCTGAATATATCTAATAAATATCAGGCAATCAAGCCAGTAGCTCTGTAGCCCACAGAGTGAAGCAGAAGGAAAAGGGCTAAATAGTTTTACTGAAAAGCCCGCCTGCTGTTAAATAGAAGAAGAACAACCACGAAATTATACACCTTAGCCGACGGAGAGCAGAGCTTGATATTTAAACTTCAAATAACTAATTAGAAAGCAACGGTAAACACCAAAAAGATCTTCTGAAAAAAGAAAAGAAAAGAAAAGGCATAAGTTGAGAAGAAAAAGCAGTGAAGACCATCCCAGTTTGGTACATTCCAAAAATAAAGCTATATTTATTGTTCATCAGTCCCCACATACTGACAAAGAATTGGCCTTTTAAAACGGGTGTATTTTTATTCCTTTTTCTAGTTAATTTAGGAGATGTTCATCCGGAATCTTCTTGATTTACATGCAACTAAAAATATTTATATATAAATATATAATTAGAATAATTTATTTATAACCCGCTCCAAGAAAAAGAAAGCAGGGCAAAAAAGAAAAAAATACTTTAAACAAGGTAAATAAATAATTTTTTAAAAAGTCGTCGAACGAGTAAGGGGTTTGTTGGGGGCAGATATTTTTAGGTACCGTGGGATGGTTTGCTAGTAACCTCTGTTAGTTTTAAACTGATGTTGGAGAGTCCGTAAACAGATTTGATGTTTCGATCTCTTCACGACGGAGGTAATTTTACTAAAAAACGGGACAAAAAGAAATGATATTATCTAATTTATCTTATCGGATATCTTTGTTGTGAAGAATAGGGAAAACTCCCGAAATAAACAAAACCGAATGGCCAGTAAAAAACTGAATATGATTTAGCCAAAGATTTTCTATTATATCTGTCTCAATTGGCTACAATTTCGGAGTAACTAAAAAGTATTTTCTTTTTGCTATCAGCGACGGCGTGACTCTGGAAAAATTTTTGATCTTTACTAATAGTCGAAAAAAGAAACCGACGATGTAGAGAAGGAATCTTAGGTCAGGAGGATCATATTATTTCTATTTAAAAGGAAGGTGCTCGTACTTTGATAGATTAAGAGGCATTCCTATCTCGAAATATACATATATATATATAAACGGCCCGTGAGCCGGCTTGTCCGTAGCATGAGAGCTCCCTATATACCAGGCGTATATAGGGAGTGTGTACATGTATAGTTGAATTTTTAGTGAGTTAGATATAGTTGGAATAGTGAGTTAGTTAGATTTTATTAGTTAGATACCATGTGTATATAGAAGAAGGAACATTGGAGTGCTCAAACTAAGAAGATTTTTCATTTCTTGAATAATCCCGACTCCAAAAAGATGAAGAATTATGTAGCGACGAAGTTTACACTGCCTTTCAAGACAAAAAAATAAATTATGCTTAAAGGGTCTTATATTGAAAAGAATATGACTACAAAAGTCTTAAGATTATGGCTCTATATTCAGACGCCGAAGAACAAAAACTAAATGAAAAAAATACAACTAAATTGTACTATATCCTTAAACATGCATGTAGTAGCTGGGTATTGTATGTTTGCTTTTTCTGAAATGTGAAATTGACAACCACATTTCTACTAAAAACAGTACGGCTTCTTAGATATACGTGGCTGTTTTTCAGTTGCTATCTCATTTTTCTGCACTTAAGTGGAAAATTCTTTTCAAAAAATGACTAAATATACCCGTGATTTGATTGGGTTTCGTTAGAGTATCCTAGATAGGCACATATAGTGTCAACATAGGGCAGAGCTGTTAGGATTCATGAGACTTAATACATCTATGTGTTGATTTATTTTATCAACAAGCTGCCAAAAGTTTGATCCGTCTATCTTTACTGTTAAGCTAACGTGTTATTTACTTTAAACGCACTGTATCCCTTTTCTATTTTCTTTGGCGCTGAATATGGTTCATTTGCTCAGACGCCAGTGTTATCTGTGCCTGCCCCGCGCGTGTTTTCGCGCTTGTTTTTGCGCAGCTTTAGGAAAAAACTTGTTTTCGTTTGTTCTGTCTATTGCTTGACAATGGGATGCACTTGCCTGAGAACTTTGTAAATGTAAAAGGCGTAGCTTTCCTTGTGTCTGTTATTTATATTCAAAGATAACCCTCGTAGGTATTCACTCATCAAATTTGTTAAATCCACCGAACAGCAGGGGCAAGCTCGATTTGGCTTTGGAACGGCTCGTTGTGCTATGAAAACATCCTGAGAAACACTTAGAAGATTTGCCTCAATCTCATTTGTGCTTGTGCTTTTCGATTGTATCTTGTGTAAATACAGTAAGATGCATCTTCTTCTTATGTTTAAATTTGCAGGCTTTTCAGTCGAGACTATTGAGCTCTTTTGCATTTTATCTGTCTTGAAGTGGAGTTATAAGCCTACTGTAACTCATTTGTCTTTTAGTAGCTACTTGGATTCAAGGCACTTGAAACAAGTGTATCCTTGGATATCTAGTGTATCCTAGTGCATACTATCCTAGTATATATATTTGAGTGAGTGAGTGCGTGTTAGTGAGGGTGCCCAACCGTTCTATCTAAATTCTATCTGTTCTATCTGTTCTGTTCTATCAACTGTTCTATTGGATATCTAGTGTATCCTAGTGCATACTACCCTAGTGTATATATTTGAGTGAGTGAGGGCGTGTTAGTGAGGGCGCCCAACTGTTAGTGAGGGCGCGTGGTAAACCAGGCTTTTAACTGAGGGTGGTAGTTTGTCGTGTTTGAGGCTCTTGAACAAACTATTTTGAAGATAGTGCTGTGTGGGTGTTAGTACATAACATTCAAAAAGGCTGTGGTCACTAGTTTCATTTATATTGAGTGTTATTGTACGAGTGTTATTGTTGTTTTTCTTCTGCTATCCATTGACCAACAAGGAAACATTCTAGTTAGTTGCCATCTGTGTTTATATGAAAACATTAAAAGATGTGTGTTGTTTCACTGGATAGCTGAAAAATAGTAGTACCCGGCGTATGCGATTTCTTACTAAGTCATTTTACATTGCAAAGCATTCTGTGTTGTTAAGGAGCTAAAATCACCTGTCAGAAAAGCCATGTGTTTTCCATCTACCTTTGCATATTTCTACGAAAAATTAGGTAACATTCTTTTCCATCAAAATACTCCATCGTAACAAGATGCTTTTCAAAAATAACTACTATTTTATTTTTTATTTTCTTTACAATACATTGCTTCTAGGAACATAAATTTATTTTTATAACTGAGTTGTGTTGTGTTTCAGCCAGGCTTTCAACCTGAAAGAAGTGGCTCTTGTCAAAACTAACTGTATTTTTTTTCCAGCATGTTGCTTCTGGCAATATAAATTCATTTTTATAACCGAGTTTGTGTTTTGTTTCAGCCAGGATTTGAACCTGAAGCAAGCGGCTCTCCATTGGTTTCTCGATTAGCTTTAAAGGTGAAACCCCGATATCATTTTGCAGGTGTTGAAGATATTTTTTATCAACGTCTTCCTTACAGGTAATTTATTTTGAAGCGCTTTTGTTTTGTTGTCGTCTGTAGTAAGAAGTGGTCTGGGGTTAAAACAGACAAAACTGAACAACATAAACTCGCATTAAACCTCTACACTTGGCCACAAACAAATGTGCATGTATGCTATTGGGACATAGGTAATTTGACGAACTCTCCCATCCCCACTATGAAAAATAGTTTTGTTCCTCTTGGTGATAAAGGGTAATTGAAGGAAAATTATGTTTCCTTATTCGTGGTCAATAGAAAGTAGACTCTCAAAATACTAGTCACTAGATAAAAGAAGTGGTTTTAAACATCTAGGATCTTTTTTTAAAAACTTGTCGTTCATAGGTAAAACATTATCAAAACTAATTATCAAATCAAAAACATAATCAAATCAAATCATAACTAATTGGTTCAATTTGACAACGCTTTTCGTCCGTATAAGTTCAATTTTTAAGCCGTTTGGTGCCACGTTTTTTAGCTTAGTTTTGTTCCTCTTGTTCATTTACTATTACCCCAACTTTGTCCTATATTTGTCCTCTAATTTGCCTGTCTTTTAGACTTTGTTTTTTTAAGTATCACCCCCTCCGAAATAGATTCCTGTGTGTGTGTCTAAGTGAAAATGCTTTCGGGGCTTTTGGTTGCTTATTTCTTCTATTTCTTCATAACTAATTGGTTCAATTTGACAACGCTTTTCGTCCGTATAACTTCAATTTTTTAAGCCGTTTGGTGCCACGTTTTTTATTTTTCATCCATGTCTTTTTCTGTTCTTCTTTGGCGACCGTTACTGCCTATAACTGCATACGGGGGTATTTTCACTAACATTATATGTCAACTTGTTGCACACATGTCAACATCTGATAATTAAGGGATCATTATGTGAATTATGTTTCTTTATACGTGGTTGATAGACAGTTGAATCTCAAAATGATAGTCACTAGATAATAGAAGTGGTTAGAAACATACAGGTCCAGTCTTACCACCTTGTTGGCCCTAGGTAAAACATCAGCAGAAGATTCCCGCATTATTCAAAAGTTTAAATATGTAGTCCGATATTAGCCTATATAAGCTTATGGGCCTACACCTAATGTTCAGTGGTAGGAATGTGAACAGGAATTATTTTCGTGGGGGGGGGGGTAACCTTGAAATAGCTAATGAATGGGAGAACTCTACGAATACATGTGAAGTCATAAGAAAATCGGAAGTATTTCAAGATTATGGGTGACACACGTGTGACTCCCCCCCCCCTCCAAGCCCAAGTTTGGTCATTGGCCTGGCAAGATTGATGGCCATAATGAATATTTAATTACCATCATTACCGTACCATTACATAATGTATTGTACATAAGGAACTCCTTTGTTTGATAAAGTCTGCGACTTCATAGAATAAAATTGTGCATATCACCTTAAATATTTTCTGTTTGTTAAATTTTTAGAATGTGTAGAAAGAGAGTATCTGCCATCCAACACTGTCTTTTTTTTTTTTTACAAAGAATGCCCTTTTTTGGATCTTAAAAAATGTATTAAGATATAAAAATTGAAATACCTGATTAATTTAACCCTGATTAGAGGGATTAGCCATATAAACTGCAAGCTTGTTTTTGATCTGTCAAAGAATAATTTCTTAGACTACTTCATTTCCATTTATAATATCAGAAGATATATGTATATAATATCAGACTATACCAAATCATAGAGTGAACAAAACTTTTGCTTTTCAAATGGGAGTTTCTTTCGTTTTCTTTTTTTTGTATATAGTTTTTTTTTATTGTTTCTTTCTTGTGTGTGTTAATGGTTCAAACCAGTTTTGGTGCTTGAACTTGTCTGTCTTCATTTTCACTCAAAAATGTTTCATGAATGCTGCTTGTTAAAATTTTAGTTTATTCAGAGTATTTAACCTTTAAAAAAGAAATTCAAGGAAATTAAATTAAATTTGCAAAATATTATTTTTTACGGTTACTCATTCCTTTCAATTCTATGGTCATTCAATGGATAATGACTAATAAACATAGTAACACAGTCTTAAAAGATACACCCTTATCGTCACAAAAAGTGTTAAGTCACCCCTATTACTTGGCCCTGTATTATATACCTTTTGCTGTGGTTTTTGAGGCGTCTTCATCCTTTCATAGTTTCCCAACAAATTCTTCTTCTTCTTCTATTTAAACTTATTGGCGAAACAAAATCTCGACATATCCAAGTCATACTTTTCTCCATCAAGTTTTTTTTTATTATCATATTTCTTTTTGTCATTAACAGGTTTGAAAAATACACAAATTCAGCGGGATGAAATCTCGTCTGTGGGCATTTTACTGAGTTCTGAGCTCTTTTATTTATCAATAAATTTTCAACTAAAATCATCTGTAACACAATCTCCCCCGTGAGGCTTCATGGCCAGGAAGAAACAGGGGAAAGAAACACACAACAAAAAACAAACAAACCAACAAAATCCATTATCCAGTCGCCCACTTTAACAATCGCCAAAATCACAAGCTAGGCAGGGAAGTAGTACATGATTTCACAAACTCAGTTAGATATTCAACCCAATCCAGAGACATCAACTCTAAGGAAAACCGAGAAGAAGACTTGATTATTAACTAGAAATTATCTAACATACTTTTTGAAGATACTAAACGAGTGGCAGTCCCTGCGGACTCTGGGACTGGTTCCATAGCATGTTGCAAGCTATCAGAGGGTTAAAGTCAGACCGATTGATAAGAGTGCGAGGAATCTGTAAGTTGTTGGAAATGCAGAAATGATAAATTCGATTGTCCGTAAATACAAGATATGTTAATATATAGGGCAGCAGGAAGCTGGCCATGCAACTTTAAAAAAGTGAAAGAAGCACAAGACGAAAAATAAAGGGATTGCTCCAAAGGTAAAGAGGATTGATTACCTATTTATTTGCCAATCAAGCTTTAAAATCAGCACCGGTAATAATTACCGGCCACTGGTTTAAAAGGAACATCAGACATTTAGTAAACAACCAACTAATGGAATAGAGCAGAAAATGTTGCAAAAGTGCTTGCGCCAAATTAAGATAATTTCTTTCGCTAAACTGATTGTTGGACATAATTGGAAGAAGGTGTTAAAGCGCATCTGTAGCTATATATAATCGCGCATCAAGTGTTGAGTCGGGCAGTATTTTGATCGGTCGTTTACCGTTTATCATCAATTTTGTGTGAATTAAAATTTTTCTGCCAGAAAATAAATCACTAAACGTCAAGTGGTTAAGCGCAACTATCACCAGAATGAACAAATAATGATGCCCCGTCAGTTGATAAATTGTTTACGTTAATTAAATCTCCTTGTTATTTTTGGCAGTTGAAAACAATTCGGAAGAATAGGAAGATAAGTTTTCCAACCAAAATTTGAATATTGGAAGCTACAGTGATGATAGTGGTCAAGTATGGTTCCAAAGCATGGGCACTCCGAAAAACGGACCAAGATTTTCTAGATGTTTTCCAGAGAAATTGTTTTGGGTACCCGGATGACTGACCGAATTTCAAACAGTAGGCTGTACAAAATGTGTGGTTCAATCCCACTTTCTAAGGCTGTATTGAGAGAAAGGTTGAGATGGCTAGGGTATGTTCTGCGGATAAAGGATGATAGATTGCCAAAGATTGTCCTTTTCAGCCAACCGTCTAGAGCTAAAAGGAAAGCAGGTCGTCCGCGGTTGGGGAAGTCGTAAAGAAGAATTTAAGGGAAATGGCAACTTTCTGGGAGGGTGTAAAGAAGGAGGCTTTGAATAGATTAGGATGGATGAGGAGCGTGCGGAGCTGTGTCGGCCTCAGGTGACTTGGGTGCTGCGGTGAGTTGTTAGTTGTATTAATAGTAATTTTCTTGTAAGTGCAAATGCCTCCTCCTCCTACACTATTTGCAGTGCTAATATCTTTGAATGTCTTAATGCAAAACAACACATTGCAACAAAAAGCTCTAGCAATCCTGCGGGAGCTCTGTGTACCATTTTACTAAAGTGGTTATGTAGAAATTTTTGCTAGTTACGATAACTGTGCTGTAAGATAGATAAAACAATAAGTGTTAAAAACAATTTGCGTAAGAAATTGAGAATACGGAAACTGAATTAGTTTCACCGAAAGTATTTATACTTTATACTTGAGTGTGCCCAAACTCGATATTGAGCTGAGTTTTGATCTGGCTTTTTTATTGAGTTTTTGGGCTGACATCTGGTAACAGTGACAACAAATGTGTGTTTCATTACGAAATTTCATTGCGAATAGCTGTAAAAAAAAATTTACCAAAAAGAATTATCACGTTTAGTAAAACATGATAATTTACGGGTATTTTCAATTTACGGGTATTTTTTTTTTTTTAATTTTTTTTTTTTTACTAGTTTGCCATTGTACCAATTTAGCGCTGAAAAGTGACAGTAGAATTCAGATTAATGGGTTGTTTTCTCAAATTTTGAATCCAATTCATCATCATATTGCATATGATTCTTGGCCATTACAGCCATGTTAAAATTGCTAGGTAAATATTGTCCAAGGTTCCCACATAACTCAACCACCATAACTCGACCACCAAACAGCTCAACTCAACTATCAAATAACTCAACTACCTTAAATTCAACCTCCAAATAACTTAACCATAATCAACTCGACCACCAAACAACTCAACTGGCACTTAACTCAACTTCCTTAAATTCAATCACCAAACAACTCAATCACCGAATAGTTCAACCGCCATCATCTCAACCACCACATAATTTAGATTTATTTCAATTTTTGTCTCATGAAGGATTTTTTAATATATTGTTTTAAAAAAGGAGCAAAAAACGAAACATTACAATTGGCGCCAATTTTCTGAAGAGCAAAACGGTACTCAAAGAGAGAAAAACTTGACTCCAGAAACGTAAATGTGTTTGGATAATTCGTATTTACTTTTCCGCTATTTTTTTTATAAAATCCTTAACAACTGTACATGTTTTTATCTTTTAAATTTATTCAAGCTTCGATCTGACCAGAAGCACTGGGGGGCACGCAAACACTGGAAGAACAGAGTGATATATTTTTAAGCTCAACAATATTCTTCATGGGGGAAAATCTGCAAAAAGTGAATGAAATACAAGTCTATGTGGGTATTCTCCCATTCAAAGCATCTTTTCACCCTTGCATAGGAGCAATTGCTTTCAGGTATCCCATTTTGTTTTCTTCCTTAGGGTATGTTTGAACGTCTCTTGAAAGTCGTTGAGCAAGTATTTTATATTTTGGAATTTTCTAAGGTCATTTTCGAACTCTTGTTTGAGGCCCAGCGATTGAACTTTTCTTATGATAGACTGTGAAAATTGGAAGAAACAACCTGATAACATAGAATTTGGAAACTCAGCTTGAAAAGCAATTATAGCAGCTTTTTCAGAATCTGCCAGAATTCTAGTGGGATTGGCTCTTGGCACCAAGTCTTTAAGTGCTTGTAACATGCCTTGATATGTGATTTCTGCCTTATCAGGCAAAATAAAGTGAATGCAAGGTGAATATGAATCACCAACCTTTGCATGTGTTGTATATAGCTGAAAAAAAAAGCCGGGGCACAACCTTGAATATTCCATCACCTAAAAGTAGTTTTAATCCCTCAAGATACTGCAACCATATCTCTGGGGTCCACAGCCAAAATTCTTTTAAAAATATTTTGCCTGGAATCCCAAAGGGCAAGATCTTGATACAAATCTGGGATTTCAAGGGCCATCAACAGGGGTTCTCGAAGGTAATAATCGTTTTTTCGCCTTCCTCGGCGAATGGGCTCCTTTTAGGCACTCTTTGCAGGCATTTTAACAAGTACGTCCTCGTTTTTAATTTGAAGCTGTTCCCCTAAAAGATTTCTAGTCGACACAGAGGAAGTGGTTGATGTTTATTTAATGTTGAACTTTGTTTGAGAAGCTCTCACACTGATCGGATCACCAAAGTGTGAATTTTCACCAGGCTTTGGTGATTGATCAACAGGTATGTATTGAAACAGATCTGAGTTATTTGGTGGTTGAGTTGATGATGGTTGAGTTGTTTGGTGGTTGAATCTAAGGTAGTTGGGTGCAGGGTGCTATAGTTCTCTGGTGGTTGAATTTAAGGTAGTTGAGTTGTGTGGTTGTTGAGCTGATGGTGGTTGAGTTGTTTGCTGGTTGAATCCAAGGTAGTTGGGTGCAGGGTGCTATAGTTCTTTGGTGGCTGAATTTAAGGCAGTTGATTTTTGTGGTTGTTGAGCTGATGATGGTTGAGTTGTTTGGTGGTTGAATCTAAGGTAGTTGGGTGCAGGGTGCTATAGTTATTTGGTGGTTGAATTTAAGGTAGTTGAGTTCTGTGGTTGTTGAGTTGATGATGGTTGAGTTGTTTGGTGGTTGAATCTAAGGTAGTTTGGTGCAGGGTGCTATAATTCTTTGGTGGTTGAATTTAAGGTAGTTGAGTTGTGTGGTTGTTGAGTTGACGGTGGTTGAGTTGTTTGGTGGTCAATTTATGGTGGTTGAGTTCTGTGTTCACTATTGTCCAAATTTCATAATATCTTTACTACTTCTGATACCAGGGAGTCACTGCAGCATTAAGACACAAGAGGCCGACACACTGGTGGACACTCCTCCTCCATTTCACCCTATTTAAAGCTTCACCCATAGACACAAGTCCCAAGCATCAGTCACGGTTGTAGTCCAAGAAATTATACCAATCTTGAGAGACTACCTACCTCTCAAGATTTCAATTTCTTTCTTTATAATCTGATCTCAGCCTAATCCGAGACGCCTCGATTTTCTCTAGCCATCTTGTGGGCTATTTGACAACAGTGATTCTAGGTATATGGTTGTTACTCACAGACATGAGGTATATAATACAGATGTCAAACTGAGCAATTTTTTGGTAAATTTTGTGCTTGTGCTCGTTTGTCTCTATTTTCTTCCATAAATTTGTTATGAACATTGCTTGTTAAAAGTAAGCTCATTCTGAACAATCGATTTTTACGAAAGAAATTAAAGGTAATTAAAAATAACTTGTGAAATAACCATCAATTTGCTTGATGCTTGAACTTATCAGTTATAGTCCTCTGATAATTTAGTAAATATTGTCCAAAATAATTATGAACTGATCATTTGAATAAACGGACTGTTTAGTAAATATTGCAAGACTGTCTTCCAACTCACATTATAATAATCATGAATATCTTCAAGTCACGCCTAATACTTGATCCCTTTTTTAAAATTGCAGAATATGCGAGATGGACATCTTTATTATATACATTTTGTCTGTGTCAATATCCATCGGAAGAAAATACACGAATCTCCTTAGCCGCTAGTGATTGGTATACTGTGTGGGGTCGAGTCATTTTCTTATGGAGTCGAAGGAGTCATTTGGAGCCATAGTCGATGGAGTCATTCTCTTATGGTTTTCTTATGGAGCACGATTTTTTTATTGCAAATTTTTATTTTAGGAATCATAGGGTGCTAGCCGAATCTCAGAAGCACGTGACTCGTTTTATTGGTGTGGCTAAAGTTGGCAACAAGTCTCAAAAATGGTTGTATGCATTTAATTTGACCCCTATGTGCAAAATGGATAATTCAACGTTAGTAGAACAACCAACTGATGCAACAGAATCACCCTACATAAATGATGAAAGTAAGTATGAATGTACCCTAATTTATGGCCAAAATTTCGTCTATATAAGTACGACTGTACCCGGGACTTGGATCGGAAAAATTACAAGCACAAAAAAGTACATAAAAAAAATTAATACAAAAAAAAACACAAAAGAGTAAATACATAAAAAAGCTTGTGGTAATTATAAGTACTACTAAACAGTGAAAAGCAGTTAATGACCTCCGAGTGAATTATGGCTCTCTGTGAGACTTTAGGTAAATATAGAAGAAGTTGTGGAAGGGGAGGAGTAGAGATTAATTTCTTATCTCCCTTCAATGTTGAACTAACCCTGTAATATGGGTGGTCTCAGTGAATTTCCATGGAAATTTGTTTCTAGGAACTCTGTTCCATCGAAATTTAAAATGAAATAGCTGGTTTTATTTCTTATGCATAAAACAGTTCGTGGTAATGAACTGTAAGTAAAGAGTGACTCGTGCTAATAGTAACCGAGACTGAAGAACATGGGTTTCGGCAACAACGAACAAATCAAAAGAATTAGCTTTTTATGGAGAATGAATAAAAGAAAGAAAAAACTTTTCAAGTGAAAATATAGGGTGATATAAAAGCTCAAAACGAACATGCATTGATTGGTATATGAGGGTTACTGCCCCCTTCTTAAAGTCCTGCTCTTTACGCTGCGGTTTTGTAGTGCTTCTAAAACACTTCTTATTAAAATTCAACGGGTCATATGATTTGGGGGAAAAAGTCTAACTTTAGCGCAAAGAGCTGGGGATGTAAAGCGGAACTGCAAATAGAATAAATATTTTTAAACTTTTAACAAATATGACAAAATACGAAACTACAAATAAATATGGTAAATTATTGTTAAAGTTGTCATATATTTATAGAAATCGTCAACGTCGGACTACCTACAAAGCCTGAACTAAATCAGTTTTTCTACGATACTAACTATCAACCAGAAGAAGCTGGCCGACAGAAAAAGAAGAGAAAGTATGAAGAAAATAGACCGTCTGGTCCACCTTCGCCTTGCTGGTTCTGTCTCTCTAGCCCTGATGTTGATAAGCATCTAATTATAAGCATTGGAGAGCATGTAAGCTCATTTCTAGTAGTTTTAAATTTAGTTTTAGTTTGGTCAGTTTTTAATCAAAGAGTTTTATCAACTGTCAAATCTGTTTAATTAGCTGTCATGAACAGATTAACTGTCAAAGTATCGGTAAGCTCAAATCTGTTTATTTAACTGTCATTAACAAATTGACTTTAAAAGCACTGGAGAGCATGTTAGCTCATTTTTGTTAGTTTTTAATTTGGTTTTAGTTTGGTCATTTTTTAATCAAAAAGTTTTATCAACTGTCAAATCTGTTTAATTAGCTGTCATTGACAGATTAACTGTCAAAGTATTGGAGAATATGTAAGCTCAAACCTGTTTATTTAATTGTCATTAACAAATTAATTGTCAAAGCATCGTAGAGCATGTGAGCTCATTTCTGTTAGGCTTTGTTTTGGTTTTAGTTTGGTCAGTTTTTAATCTAAGAGGTTTATTAACTGTCAAACCTACAGCAATATTATCTCGGAAGCCTTTGTTCTCATCTCGTCCAATAATACTAAATAGCTTTAACTCAGGTGATGTAGTTCCCGGCTTAAAACTGCCCTCAGAGAAGGGTGTAAGCAGCCCTCGCTCTAGAAGGCTAAAAATATACAAGAAGTGCAATACTTAATCCTTAGCTGCCCTGACATGCGCACATCCTCTTCCTGCTCCATGCCAAGCCTATTTTTCTGAACCTCAACCCTTTACCCATTTTTAAAAGTTGGTTTTAAGAATATACTTCGGACTGGTTCATTATTTTTATTGCTGGAATCCTTTTCTGCATAGAAGTATTATTTTAACTGGTAATGGATTTGGGAGGGTTTTTCGTTTCTAATTATCTGAAAACCTGAGTTTCTTTGTAATATGTCCACCTCTATTTGCTGATTTAAGCTTGTCCTTTTTTGGGGTGCCTTGTGTCCTTCGAGAAAAGATCGCCGTATTTTAATATCGTGACATAATATTTTTCCCGTTTTTTTTATTTGTATTTTGTATATTTATCTATTTTGGCTTTTTAAAGGTTTATTTTCATCTAAAATTTTTCATTCAGTTTCATAACGTGTGCTATGATTGATTGTTCTGCTACCGGTCCCTGACACTCCCTGTACCCCAACTCCAGACAACTTTTTTTTAAGGTTAACGCCTCTAGCAATAAATTCAGCTCCTCAACCCTGAATACAAACTATTAAAACTAGTAGGGTGCGAAATTCGAGAATTTAATAATAATTTAATATTATGCACGTTCTGCGGATTAAGGATGACGAATTACCGAAGATTGTCCTTATCGGCCAACCGAAAACTTGGTCATCTCCGAATGGGGTGGGAGGATGTGAGGAAAGATTTAAGGGAAATGGAAAGTTCTTGGGAGGGCGTAAAGAAGGAGACTTTGAATATATTGGGGTGGAGAAGGAGCGTGCGTAGCTGTGTTCGCCTCAGGCGGCTTGGTGCTGCGGTGAGTTGTTAGTAGTAGTAGTAGCGTAAAAAATAATTTAGTACTATAATAACAAATAATAATTCATATTGATAATATAAATGTTCGTGGAGTGGAAACTAGTACTAGCGTGGGAAAAAAAAATTGCCAACGCCAATGAAATAAAGCACTCCAATATAGCACAATAAAGCACAATCTTGATCTAATAAAGCACATTCTTGTGCAGAAAGACAGGCTCAATCCCAAGGTTTCCCTCTCATTTTCCTCTATAATTTTCTATTCAGTTTCTTACTGAATGCTAAGATCGATAATTCTACTACCGATCACTTCCAGTCTTCATATACCCCAACTCCCGACAAAATTTTCTTTTTTTAAAGAGAAAAACTGGTCAAAAAAATTAAATAATAAAAATATCCAACAAATAGAATCCTCTAGCAATAAGTTTAATTCCTCATCCCAGAAAGTAACTAACAAACAAGGAAAACGATCAAAAATTGTGCAAATAAAAAAAATTCAAATAATAATATAAATAGAGATAATGTTATAATAATAAGAAAATTATTAATAATAGCCAAAATATAATAAATACCAGAATAACAACACTAATAATGCTAAAGTAATAATAATAATAAAAATTGTGCAAAATAGGTAAAAAGTGCAAAAATTCAATAATTGTAAAACAAAACATTAATGAAATGGATTAAAAAAAGACACAATCTTGTACAGAAAGACAGACTTGATCCCAAAAATGTCGTCTTGTTTTCCTATTTTTTTAACTTTTAAGTAATTAGAACAGGCTAATGAATAGAGATTTTGACATCTTTACGCTCCCGTTTCCCAAATAGACTGGATCGTGAAGAGACGATAATAAAGCACAAGTATCAGCCTAGTTCTTAGTTCCTACCTATTCTGGATTTAGTGCTTATGACAGGAGTTTAGTCCCTTATGACAGGAACTCTTTCTTCTCCATCGCAGAGACCTTATCAGTCAGTTTTATAAACTTACTTGTAGTAGGACCTGGTGTTTTCTGCCTCACGTGACATCAGAAATTCACATGTTTCGGGGGAATTTGTTTAACCGTGAGCTCCCCAGACTCATGGAACGTGCTCAGCATGGCTTTTACTCTCGGATCATCTTTTAATAGCATGTGTTTGTCACAACACAGTATGTTCACGAAACGTATTTTAAACGTTTGGTTGCTACGGGCCTTGGTGCACTCTTTCCTAGGTCGCAGCTATTGTTGAATCCTTGATTAAACTCAAGTGATAGCACCGAAAATTCGTGTCTGATCAATTTTCTATACTCTTTTGTCAAAAACTAAATGATATTTGTCCTAGACTTAAAGGTATTACAGAACATATCAACACTTTTTTTTTGTTTAAACACTTTATTGGAAATTTTATTAATGAGCTAAATTCCTTGTAATGACATTGCCTAAATAGAGGCTGTTCATAGAAAAAAAAAAACTAAAAGAATAACTGGATTTTTTATCCCATATCTTGCTGATGAAAAACAATATGCTATGATGATAAACTAGCGTTTCTGATGCAATGTAGAAGACTAATGTAGATGCATGCAGCCATCAATGTAACAATTTGGCCCATAGATGCACCATCTACTTTCAAACTGGTTTCCTGGTCTTTCTCTTTGGACAACTCCTATGGGGAATTGTTCAAAGAGTTCGTTTTGGTTGTAATTCAGCAATGGATAGGGCTTGGGGTAGGGCCATTGGCCTTTCCGCTGACTGAATGGTGCATGATTCTGTTTTAACTTACATGTCATTCCATAATTATAGTTGTTCAAATATGGGCCAGCTCTTGCTTTTATGCTGACAAAGTTAGGGTTGAAAAGTCTTTGTTTTACATTAAGTTTACGTGTGTTCGTTACACCCTCTTGGCTCATAGCAAACTGTCCAAAATTGTTAAACCCGATAGGTGTTGAGCGTTTAAGCAAATCCCGCTTCTTCTCAGTTTCGGTGGGTAAATGATCAATACAGGTAGAGTTGTGCAATGTTTGGATCTTTTCACCCGAGTCTTTGGAGCCAATAGACGTTCTAAGTATATCCAGTTTTGTCTTCACATCGGTGTGTAGACAGGCCTCAATGCCAGGCTTCCTTTTATTCAAGGTTTCATCTGTACAGACTTGAAAATCATCAAATTTAGGGTTCATATGCAAATCATCGATCTTAGGCAAGTCATCCCGATCAATATTAGCTTCGCACCAATAGCTTAGATGTCCTGCATTAGCTTCACCTGACGAATCAGCATCCCTTCTGGCTTGTCCTAGGGAATTTGAGCTTTCAGGAACTGCAGCAACTGTACATGTGGCCTCTGTAGCAAAATTATCAGCATTAGTTTTTTCTGGCAAACTAACTTTCTTACTTGAACTCCTAGGAACTGCGGGGATCTCAGAATCACTTCTCGTTGAACACTGAGCACCGTTAGGCATGTTATACCAACTCTCTGCGAACGCTTCTTTGTTATTAATTTTTTCCATAAATAAATCTTTTTCTTGCTTTTCTTCTCTATCACTTGGAAATCTGGTACCACAAATTGCTCTAAAAAGTCGGTGACTAAATTTGTCATTTGAAACGCTTTCAATAAAATTCTTAAAAGCAAAGTCTTCCATTACTATTTTATTTACAACTTGATTCTTTGTGAGCCTATTCACTACTAATTGTTGTCGAGGCACTGCGTCGATCTATACAGTTACTTTTATATGACATCATATTTGCTCAGTGTATCCGTCTTTCCGCCTGTTATCAGGATGACGTCATATTTTCATCATGGAGTTCTATGCATTCTCTCGTCATCAGTTTTTATTCAGTATGACGTTATATGTTGTTTCTTAAATGTATATGTTTTATTCGTCAGCAGGTTGACTTTGAGCCCCTGGCCCCCTCTCACCCAATAGTAATGTTTATCCTCTATTTTCCTATATTTGGCATACAATTTACCTATTCTTGATTTTATCGGCTTGTACCCCCTCCGCCTCGAAACATAGTCCCTCAGAAAGTAAATCGTAGCGTATGTGTTTGATTAGAGCATACCTAGCTTAAAGACTAAAATGACCACGTTTCCTTGTAATCTAATGATAAATGTTTGCACCATCCTCCTGTGAAATGTGAAAATAAGTTTTCTAGAAATCGTATGAAAAATTGTAAGCGAAATTTTAATGGCTTTGGTTCTGAAATAGAATTCACCAGGCTTTAGAGGTCTTATCTTGTATGTGTATATTTGGTTTTGTAAAACCATTTGCGCTTTCCTGAGCAGATCGAATAAAAAATGTGCAATTCTATGTAAACATCCTCCTCGTGTAATATGTGAAAATAAGCTTTCCAAAAAAATCCTGGAACATCTTAAGCGAGCTTTCACTGGTTTTAATATTGAAATAAAATTCACTCTTATCTTAAGATGTTCCAGATGTTATAAAACTTAAGATGTTCTAAAACAAAAATTTAGACAAAATATATTGGACATTGTTTCAACAGTTACACAGGGAGTTAATTACACAAAAATTCGGGAATTCCAGGGTTTCTAACATTGGTGTTACCATCAGTTTCATGGAAAATGAGTTAACTCGTCGCTATTACACCAAAAAGTTATTTTCACACATTTGTGGTTGCAGCCAAAAATTTTTTGCCAAGTTCTTCTCAAGAGAAGGATCAGCAGGATAATATAGATCGGAAATAAAAGTATGATTGAATATATATTTCCCTGCTCCCTTTGAATACTGCTCAGCAAACGGGTTTTTGGCAATTATTTAGGCAATTGGCAATCATTTTAAAATGTCTTATACGGTCTTTAAACTTCCAAAGGGCAGAAAATCACTCTTTTAACTATTAGTTACTCTTTGAACTCGTATTACCATATTATGCATTAAGACAATTATAATTAAAGTTTAAAACTAAAAACAATTATACTACTTAGAATGAAGTCTATTAGATAAAAAACTCCTTGCACCGCGCGGGAAGAAACCTGAAAATCTTTATTTGAGAGGCACAGCTGCTTCCACTACCCTAGCAAGAGGTAACAGAGCTTATTATTTTAAAGTACGATGGTAATCTCACCCAATTGTAACGTTTATCCTCTATTTTCCTATATTTGGTATACAGTATACCTATTCTGGCTTTTATCGGCTTGTACCCCCTCCCCCTCGAAACATAGTCCCTCAGAAAATAAATCGTTGCGTATGTGATTAGAATAATTATAACTTGAATTAGAATAATAATAATTAGAATAATAATAATTAGAATAACTATAATTTGCTATCAATAAGCACTTTCTGTTATCACTTACATACATGAAGAGTAAACAGTACGAAAAAATTGTCATCAAAGTAGTTTAGGTCCCTTTGAAAGCAGGTCTACACTGCTTCTTATCTCTTTGAAAGCAGCTTAGCAAACGGTTATTGGCAATTATTTCAGAAATTTGTAAATGTCAGATACGGCTTCTAGACGTAACAGCGACGAATGGTCATCTTTAGCATTGTTTAATGTATGGTTTTTTTTGTAAATTGTGCATTTGTACTGATATTCACACTGCATAAAAATTGTCTATGATGGCACAACCACCAATGCGTGAAGATAACGAAAAACAAGTGACAAAAAGAATGTTAGTCATAATTTGACTAACAATTGTTTCTGCTCACAACAGCCGGGAATATCACCAGGGATACATACCTACATTCTCCATTGGGAATACTCCAAAGAGAGCCTTCTTCGATTTGCTGCTGCCATATAAAATGAAGGTAAAGAAAGAACCTTTGATAATGTTAGTTGAATAGAGCTGTTTCAATTTTCAATAGAGCTGTGTTTTCGAACTAGGAATTCTTTTTTGATGATTTCTCGTTTTAACTATCTCTCTTGGCTGTTCTGTTATTTCTTTTTATATGGATGTGGCCTGAATGGCCTATACCATGTGCCTTGTAAATGGCGTATGGCTTCAAGTAAAAAATTGCGATTGTTTTAATACAAATAAAATCATTAATAAATCATTCACTACAAAAAATCATTACTGAATAGAATAATTAAGGAAATAATAGTTATAGACCATCACAGAACTATTTCGGCCCAAACGAAAGGGCGTGTCTTGTATTTTGTAGCAATATAGATCGTAAGTATGGTTATTAAGGTCTTTATAGAAACAATATTCCGTCCAAGAATTTCAACTTCGAATAAATCTATAAAAAAGCTATAAAGAGTCCATAGCTCAATAAAATTGAAAGAACAATAAAATTGCGTCCCCGTAGATTTTGCCCCTTCCCCTTTGAATTCTTGTGAATTGACGTCACTGCTTTAGCCTGTGATAGCTCAGTGAATTTGATCTCTGTTTGACAACACGAGGCTCAGGGTTTGATCCCAGGTGCCAAATGGCCGGTTCAAGGACCATTGTAGTCAAGAATCGTTGTTAATCCGTAGATTGGTTTGAAGGGATATCGCTTAGATTCTATTAGTTAAATGTGTCTTTCGAATTCCACGTGAAAGCAGTGCTTTAGGGTGCCAAAGCTGAAACAGCAGCTTTGAGGTGACTTTTCCAGATGGAGTGCATTTGTGCCATGTGAGCGCTTTTGAAGGTGGTTGTGTTGCAGCAATGATATGGTGTAATATAAGCTAGAATACTAATTATGACATTGCTAGTGTATAGGTTAGAATTTGCCTGAAGTTTCTTATTATGTTTTAACCGGCATATGGAGCTCTGCTAATATAAGCACTTTGGTTGTCATATATGGCTTCAATAAACTTCTCATTACCCCCTAACTGCGTCTGATAGAATACCAGTTGGGCACTGTTCATAGAACTTGGTTTCATCTTTTCTACCACCAAATGATTCTACCGGCCTATACTAATCGAGTTTTAAATGTTAGTTTCTATCTATCGCAGAATTTCTTTTGTGTCAGAAAAGGTTTAATTCTTTAATTCTATATTAATTCTATTAATTTTATCGATCATGTCTTCACTGTCATCTAATGTCTCATAGTAGTAGTACTAATTTGAGACACCAAAGCTTATAATGTCGAATTGACACACTAGCTGACAGCTTTGGTTTATTTTCTCTTATTTTTAGCAGATTTCTATCATTTCTATTATTATTTCTAAATGCCATAACTACAAGATTTGATCTCTAAATTCCCCCGCTCTTGTCAAAGGGTTCCATTGGGGGTAGGGGCACTATTTAGGGAGGGGATAGCCGCCTAATTTTTTTACCCTTCCTCCCCTCAGATTTTGAAAAACACTTTTTTTAGGTATTTTCGTTGTAAAAAATGAAAACAAGCAAAACTTCTCTTCCTAGGTTTTGAAATGTATTTTTTTTTGTATTTTCCCTTAAAAAAAAAAAATCCTCCTTCCCCTCATATTTTCGTGGATTGGCATCCCTGCCGTGGAGATAGATCATATCTCACTCGAACCAAAAATGTAGTAGAAATACTGTCCCAAAGAGTACAGGTAAGTTAGAGTGGAAACTAGCCCTAGTATCTACAAAAAAGACCATCAGCGCCATCTAGCGTTTGACGATACTTGGTATTATTTCAATCGTTTTTTTGTCTGGGACTGAGATCAGACACTTATTATTGTACTACCCTGATTCTACCAATTACACTAATTAAATTAATTAATCTTATTCTTACACTGGACAAAATGTCACGTGTCGCCAAACGTTAGAAGACGTTGAAATGGGTTTTTTTGTTAACACTAGTGCCAGTTCCTACTCTTATAAGTTACCCATACTCTTTGCACTATCCTGAAAGATAAGACCCCCTCCCCCAGACAAAAAAACAAAAGAAACAGCCTTTGTAACTTGAAACGAACATTTGATTTCACTAGTTCGTTTAGAGTTTACTATACTTCTACAATGTTTTATATATAATTTAATTCTCTATACAATTCATAATGATATATACAATACATAATTAGTTTGTTAACAACCAATAAGAATCCAAGAAAAGATGGCGAAACTTGTGATTTACTTGGGTTCTAGTAATATGATAGGCCTTTTATACGGACAAATCCGATTGTAAATTCATAATCGGGATTGTAATATACGCCATAAATAGGTTAATACAATTCATACGAGTCGAGTCACTTCTCTGGTTTGGTAAAGTTTACTTAAAAAGGGACTCTCCTTTTCTATTGTGTATACTATATTCCCTTTCTTTTTGAGTTCTGAGGACGATGTAGCGAAAGTCTTTGGCGAAATATCTGCTTTTTCTTTTTCTTTCTTTTTTTGTGGGGGGGGGGGGGGGTACTTTTCACAAACAGAACATCACCCCTTTTTGGTTTCTTAGTTTTTAATCAATTATTTTTCCTTCGTTTTTTTCTTGTCGAACGTAATGTATACCGTTCCACTAGCAAGCTTGATCATGACGATGCTGCTCTGCTGATAATTGGGATTTTGAGTTCGTGACTGTGGATTTTGATGTTTTGGATTGTGACTCTTGGATTGCCGGTTTATAAATACTGCTGTTCTAGAATTTTCAGTTCAACAATTCAGTTCTATATACTTACTTATAGTTGGACCTGGCGTTTTCCACCTCACCTGACATAGGAAATTCACATATTTCTCGGAAACTTGTTTAACCATAAGCTCCCCAGGCTCACGACAAAGTTTAGTAAACAGGTTGTGTAATTCTCTTTGTTCCATTGGTAATTCTTTGATTTCTCTTTCCACATATAATTGTCAATACCATGAAAATTGCATTACAGCCTTCCCCAGTTTTATGAATAAAAGCTTTAGGCTATAAGTTGAACTGGAATTTTTTCTGTTGGGTTGTTTTTTAGAATTGGTATTATAAATAGCGACCAAGACCACACTGCCTTTCCATAACAAACAACAAAAGTACGAAGAACAATAGGAAAATCCTTTTGCAAGACAGTGGAGATAATTTGATTGAATATTTCGGCCCTATGTCCAAGGGCCGTCCTCAGCAAGACAAAAATATATGAAAGAAAAAGATTGACAACAACATACGACCAATAAAACCAAAAATTAAAAAAATTTCAAAGCAGTCTTAGCATCCTTACTTCAGCGAAGTTCAACCAGGACTGATCATGAAAAATATCTGAAAAAGATCATTTTTAATTAAATTTGTGTATACAGCATTTAGTTTATATTCCAAGTCCCTATTTAAGGAAATATTATTATTAATCTTAAGTCTGATTTCAATTGATTCTCGGACTACCTGCTTTATGCCTAGGTCATTGCTAATAAGGGCGGATTCATCAAAAAGTATATTGCGGCTAGGTCTTTTAAAAATATGGCTTCCTAATGCAGATTAAGATGAAACGACGGAAAATTAGAATTTATAGCTTTGACTATGTCATCTTTATGCTGTTTTATGCGCTTTTCTAAATTGTGGTCTGTTTTACCTACATAATGTTTGCCACAATCGCATGGTATTTGATAGACCCCTCTTTTGCGAGTAGCTGGGGTTTTATCTTTACCAGAATTTAGAAAATTTATGATTCTAAAATTATTTGTGAATACTACATACAGATTATTTTTTGTGCAAACTTTTTTAAGATTCTTAGTGATTTTTGGGATGTAGGGGAGGTAAATTATGTTTAAGGGCTTTTCAGAAATCTCACATGGTAAACTATCATTGAAATCAGACTTAAGATTAATAATAATATTTCCTTAAATAGGGACTTGGAATATACACTAAATACTCTATACACAAATTTAATTAAAAATGATCTTACAAAATATTTTATAAAACCGATTGACATTAACACAGAACCGGTCACAAAAAGACCTTTGAGGTTAGCTGCCAAAAAGGCTGGATTAGCAATAAGAACGTGTTTTTGAATTATTTTTCTTTCATCTCATTGAATCGCCTTGTTTTACCTCACTTTTTATCAGTCCTGGTTGTTCTTCGCTGAAGTAAGGATGCTAGGACTGCTTTGAAAAAATTTTAATTTTTGGTTTTATTGGTCGCATGTTGTTGTGAGTCTTTTATCTTTTATATATTTTTGTCTTGCTGAGGACGACCCTTGAACATAGGGCCGAAATATTCATTCAAATTATCTCCACTGTCTTGCAAAAAGATTTCCCTATTGTTACTCGTACTTTTGTTGTTTGACATTATAAATCAACTGCTGATAACAAAACAAATGGTCACTCGATAAGTAACAAGACAAATTGCAAAACATCCGGAATAATTGATTTAATCAATACAAAATTTTGACTACTTTTCAACCTAGTCCCCAGCAAAATTTATAGACTTGTCCAATTGTTGTTCTTATATATATATATTAAATAAAAGAAACAAGTTTTTTTCAACTGAAAGTAAGGAGCAACATTAGAACTTAAAATGAACAGAAATCATTCCATATATGAAAGGGGCTGTGCCCTCCTCAACGCGCCGCTCTTTACGCTAAAGTTTCTTATTCTTTCAAGAAGTAGGGTTGTAAGAAAGAGTCAAACTTTAGCATAAAGAGCGGGGTGTTGAGGAGGGGACAACCCATTTTATATACGGAATAATTTCTGTTCGTTTTAAGTTTTAATGTTGCTCCTAACTTTCAGTTGAAAAAACTTATTTTTTTGTTTAATTTCTGATCGTTTTTTTAAATAATGCTGGGAAATCCGGCGCCCCTTTCATGGAAAATTCGCTTTCCCCACGGAAAGATCCTCCCACGTAACCTTCCCCCCTGACCCCCCCCCCGTCCTACCAAAAAATCCCCCCTGAAAACTTCTGTATAATTCCCAATAACCAATACTATATGTAAACAACGGGCAAAGTTCACAACTTGCAGCCCTCCCCCCGGGGACTGTGGGGGATTAAGTCATTCAAAGCATAGTTATTAGATTTTTCGACTATGCTGAACAATGCTTAGTTGTCCTTAAATTTTTTGGTTACTTAAAAAGGGCACTAGAACTTTTAATTTCAGTTTGAATGAGGCCTCTCGCGATATTCTAGGACCATTGGGTCGATACGATCACCACTGGGAAGAAAAAGAAAAAACAAACAAATAAACACGCATCCGTGATCTTTCTTTTGGCAAAAATACACATTTCCACAGTTTTGTAGATAGGAGCCTGAAACCTCTACATGGGGTTTTCAGGTACGTTGCATCTGATGGTGTGATTTTCGTTAACATTCTATGACTTTTAGGGGGTGTTTCCCCCTTTTTTGAAAATAAGGCAAATATTATCAGGCTCGTAACTTCCGTTTTTTAGAGTTTCGGTTACCATTGAGCCGGGTCACTCCTTACTTACTGTTCGTTACCACGAACTGTTTCATATGCTTATGGCATATAAATAACGTGTTTTCATATTAAGGTAAATTGCGTTTGGGCTTGCTTAAGTATGGATAAGACATGCTTAAGTTAAGTTATGCGTCGGCTTGCTGAAGCTAAGATCTGCTTGTATTCGGTTATAATTTGATTTACTTAGATATGAGCTCATAAGTGCTATTTTTTTTTCTTAAGTTGATGATCTCGCAGATATCAAATTCGTTTCCTTACTTTTGTTTTTTATAACGTTTAAAAACGTGATCATAATTAGAAAATTGAAATGCTCCGTAAGCTATTTCTTATGTAGCAAATTATAATTTTTATAACTCAAGTTACCCAACTGAATTGTGCTGAAGTTGATAAACTTCCGTCCCAATTTTTGTATGTGAATATTTAATTCAATTACTACATCAAATAGTGCTAGAAACCTATAAAAATCGGTAATGGTGCTAATTTCGAATGGTGCATTGTATGTTTGGTAATTTTGTTCCTTTTTAGCCTTCTGTAAATTGCTGTATGCTTCTCTTTTCATATTCTTTAAAATATAGGAAAGGGTAAAAAATAGTTCTGTCCAAGGCTGTACCCAGAAGGAGGGGGTACGGGGGTTTAACCCTCCCCCCCCCTGAAATGTTTGTTTGACTGGTAAAAACGTAACAAAAATGGACATAATCAAATTAGTTATGTGTTTTTTAGTTCTTTTGTGTAACCCCCCCCCCCCCCCGAAAAAAATCCTTGAGTAAAACAGCCCCCGAAAAAAAATCCGGAGTACGGCCCTGGTTCTGTCAGAAGTATGGCTACCAGCTTAAGTCAACTAGCCTACTTAACCTGCCATCAATTTTCCGGTATAACTTAGGTCTGTTTTATCCAGACTGGATTTTGTCTTAAAATAGTGGCAACAACAAATGCTGATTATTTAGCACTTACAGACAGAGAAATGTTAGCTTTAATCTTACAACACTGCACATTAACTGTATCAATTATCTAATTTTCTGCTATTTTAATAAAGTCACTGATGCTACACTGTCAGTGATGTTGTTCGTTTTTGGCTTCAATCTTCTAATGTTAAATCTTCAAAGTCTCAGCTCTTGTAAGTTGCCATGCTCTTTGGGGTAACATTCAATTTCTTGAGCCCAAGTGATAATGATTTAACTTGACCTTAAAACTTGCATCACATATCAGTTTAACATGGGGGAAATGTTAAGAAAAAAAGGTTTTGCTTAAAATCTTTTAACTATGAGCTTGTCTTAGTCTTGAGCTGTCAGAGACTGACATTAAAAAAAAAACTTTTCCACCTCTGCAACACCTTTAACAGTTTCAAATAGCTAGGCTAGTCTCTGTTCCTACAGGTTTGTTGTGGTGATGAGAGAACTGCAGCTTTTATTCAGAATTATTATTTCTGAGAAAAACAGAAAAACAGAATGCAAACAGTCAAAGTAGAAACAAATACACCACTGTGGCTCTACTTTTTAAGAAAACAGAAACAGAGGGTCGTTTACTGAAAATTTACGATATTCGAAATATTCTTTTTTTTCGTTCTATTCTGCAAGTCAAAAATCAAATTCTCCTAACTGGTTCAAATAGACAACTATTGCGTAGAGGAACCTGTACAGAGTTGTGAATATTCCGAATTGGTCTCTGCTGTCATAACACAATCCTTTAAAGAGGTTTTAACCTTTTTTGCAGTCATTCAGAACATCGCCTGAGCCACCTCCCAAGCGATCTCGAAAGATTTAAAACACTGTTTCTGTAGTCTCATTCCAGCCTAGTCTGAGAGGTCCATTATCTCCCCTACTACCTTTCGAGCCACCGAGTAGAACTATTGTTAATGTACAGTCTTTGTTCACCTAGAAGACATAAGGAAGCCACCCTGCAGTTGGCTTCACTATGTTGCTGAAGCTTGCCACCCTCTATGTTGCTGAAGCCACCTTGTCATCCACTGCCTGTGGGTTATTGGTAGAACTTTTTTCAATGTATCGTGTCTGTTCGCCCAGGACGGCCCGAAGTCACTTAATCCTTTTTGAAGAGCGTATAATGAATAAGATTGACCACTTTGTCCACAAAGAGACGTGTTTAGTACTTCATCACCAGGTTTGTAGTAATGAGTCGCTTAAAGCATTAACCTTTGTTTTTCTTTACCAATTGTTTGCTTCTTTTTCCGTATGATAAGTTGAAAGGCTAATATTTCATGGATTAAAAAAATACCTTTGCACATTTAATTGATTTTTAGCAAGGATGAGGTATGCCTAAGTATGATAGACTGTCAGAAAGAATTTAAATTCATAAATTTTATGCAAGTCTGAAAAAGTTATGCTTGCTTTGCCTCTCACAGAAATAATGTGTCTTGGTTTCATTATAATTATGGTTTCAGTTTTTTTTATCGATTTGACCGAATTTATCACTTTGACCGGAGCGCCCTCGTTCTCCAAAATTTCATGTCAAGGCTAGAAATGAAAATAAAACGTGTTACGTATACAGATTGCGCAACATGAGACGAAATGAAATGAAATACATGAAATGATTTATAAGTCTACCACCTGTCAAATATTTAAATTTGGCATGAAAACTCCTGATTTATGTTCAACAAATAATTCTGGAATCAATTTAGCTAACATACTCATTTTTGGTAAATCTGAGTTAGAATTTTTTATAAGATTTTATTTTGGAATTTTTGCGTTTCTACTGTTCCTTGTAATATTTATTGTAATCCCTGGTTACTTGTCTGTCAAATGTGATACATAGTTGATAGACTAATAACAATAAGAAAATGATCTACAAATAAAAAATAAGTTAGAGATAAATATATATGTAAATCATCTATAAGTAGAAAATAAAACAATACTTGATTCCACTTGACAATCTAATAACAATATGTCATTCCTTTGCAGGTATATTTAGCATTAGCCAAAGGCTTTTTAGTTCCTGAGCACTGTTTAATACTACCGATTGGCCATGTTCAGTCCGAAAGAAGCTTACCCTCAGAAGCTCTGGACGAAACAAAAAAATATCAGAAGGCATTATTGAAGTGCTTCGAACGCGAGGGAAAATCGATAGTATTCTACGAAAGGAGTTTCAAGTCTCCACATATGCAAATACAGTGCTGCCCTGTCCCCAAAGTTTCAGTAACTAGATTATGTGAAGCCTTTATGGTAAGTCTTCATCAATGAAGCAGCTATTAAAAACGAAGGAATATATTGCAATAGCAAAATATATGAGTAGCTCGTTTGTTTTATTGATTGAAATGTAATTTAGTTGTTTTTTTTTTCTCCGTTGCTCTACAAGTGTTATAACTTTTGAATGATTTGGGTTACAAATAGATTATTACTATTGTATGTATGTGTTTTTCTCAATTGTTTATTCACAAAGACAAGACACATTAAAAACAGCAGTAAAATTCTGGCTGTGTGGCTTTTGTTGATCTTGGAAAGTATTTGAGTTAGGTATATAAAACTCACAGGAATGGATCCAGAGCCTTAGTAATCTCCTGGGAAGGTATTTTGAAGTACCTAACTTCCCTCCTCCTCCAAAGGGCACTGAACTTTAATGATGAAAACAGCGACGAAGACCACCCTTGCCTTTCCATAACAAACAAACAAAAGCACGAAGAACAATAGGGAAATCTTTTTGCAAGACAGTGGAGCTAATTTGAATGAATATTTCGGCCCTATGTCCAAGGGCCGTCCTTGGACAGCCCTTGGGGGAACATACACTAAATGCTCTATGTACAAATTTAATTAAAAATCATCTTACAAAATATTTTAAGAAACCAAGAGACATTACCACAGAACCGGTCACAAAAAAACCTTTGAGGTTAGCTGCCAAAAAGGCTGGATTAGCAATAAGAACGTGTTTTGAAATTATTTTTCTTTTATCTCATTGAATCGCCTTGTTTTAACTCACTTTTATCAGTTCTGGTTGAACTTCGCTGAAGTAAGGATGCTAGGACTGCTTTGAAATTTTTTTAATTTTTTGTTTTATTGGTCCCATGTTGCTGTGAGTCTTTCATCTTTTATATATTTTTGTCTTGTTGAGGACGGCCCTTGGACAGAGGGCCGAAATATTCATTCAAATTAGCTCCACTGTCTTGCAAAAAGATTTGCCTATTGTTCTTCGTGCTTTTGTTTGTTTGTTAACTTTTATGACCTTTAAAAATATTTGTGTTATAGAAGAAAAACCTTGCAAAATAGATCTTGGTGAAGTTTAGGGTTTTTTGCTATCTAGGAAAGCAGTTGGTTTTAGCCATTGTTTTATAAAAATGAAACCTCAAGAAATTGATCTACTGCTCAAATGATGCAAAAGAAAAATATTTTGAGTTTTATGCCTTTGTTAAATCTTGATTTATAAGGTTTTAAAGATTTATAAATCTCTTTCTTAAATTTAGGAAAAAATCCTTAGTATGGCTTGAAATATTACTGAAATAATAGGAAATACATATTCAAAACCAGAGCCAAGGAAGAAAAGATTGAAAGCTCAAAATTAAGGTAAAACGTTTTTGTCAAAATTTCAATAATATTTATGTGTCTAGTGACACCAGAGGTTCACTAGCCAAAATGCTTGCGGCGGGGGGATTTTTTCTACTGGCTCGTCATTTTTACCGACTAATTTGCCTGATATTTCTATAAAAAATTACTTTTTTTTATCGACTGAGACTGATCTTCTTTCATTGATTTTACGGTATATATTTTCATTAGCCCATTTGCCCTATTGAACGAAATTGACCCAGTAAAATAAGTGAAAAAATCAAATAGGTAAAACTAGTAAAAAGGCTTCGCGCCACTATGTTACTAACTCAGGTTGTTTTACTCGCTGATTGAGAAAATTGAGGGGAGGCCGTCCTTCCTCTCCCCACATGTCATTATGTAATTTTCTAAGCTTTAGAAATAGGGAAAAGATAGAGATAGTAGCTTTGGAGTACCTTCTCAGTGTGTATTATAGAACTTGGGTCCATTCCCGAAACTTTCATTTATTTAAATCAACTAGTGTCCAAAATTAACAAAAGCCCCTAACCTGGAATTTTACCAAAAAAACATGGGCGTCAATAAGGGATGGGGGCAGGGGGCGCCAGTCCCGCTGCCATTTAAATTTTTAAAGGGAAAATCGGGTGAATAAAGCATATCAAGATATTAAAGGATATAAAGTATTTTTCATATTCCCCCCCCCCCAAAAAAAAATCAGCTTGTGGGTGCCCATGCCAAAAACTAAATACAACCAACAAGCAATATAATGTTGAACGCCGACATGTGAGAACAAACTAATTCCAAAGAGCCACAAAGGTCTTCCTGAGGAAATGGGCAGTCACCTAATATATCTATCCCCTGTCAACAGAGCTAATTGTAAATAATTGGAGTAACTTCTTGAATGAATGCATTTATTGTGCTCTATTGGACGTAGTTAGAGTATCGAGATGACTTTCTTGCAGAAAAAAAAAACAATAAAAATCTTTCAACTGAAACTTGCTAAAAATAATGCTGGTTTTTGCTGGCAATTAAATATTTTTACTATCAAACAGTTCTTGGTAACGAACTGTAAGTAAGGAACGACACGGTTCAGTAGTAACCGAAACTATAAAAAACGGAATTTTGATACAAATAGATATATCAAAAGAATCGGTATTTTGATTTTTCCGAATATATAAGTTTCATTAAGTTTAGTGTTACCCATCAAAGGCTACGAGCCTGAGAAAATTTTGTCAGATTTTTGAAAAAGGGGGAAAACACTCCCTAAAATTCAGGGAATCTTAATGAAAATCACACCGTCAGTTTCAGCATATCAGAGAACCCCATTGTAGAGGTTTCATGCACCTATCTGTAAAAATGTGGAATTTTTTAATTTTTTGCCAGAAGAAAAATCCTGAATGCGTGATTATTTTTATGGTTTTTGTTTTCCCCAGGGTTAATCGTGTCGACCAGTTGTCCTAGAAAATCGGGACAGGACTTATTTGAAGGGAAATTAATAGTTCTAGTGCCCTTTTTAAGTGACCAAAAATATTGGAGGGCAGGCCCCCTCCCATGCCCATTTTTTTCCAAAATCGTCTGAACAAAATTTAATTAGCCATTTTTTCAGCATAGTTGCAAGCCAAATAACTATGCCTTTGGAGATAACATGACCCCCCAAAGCCCCTGGGGAAACGTCTGTATGTTATAAAATTTCTCCATTGTTTACGTATAGTATTTATTATTGGGAAGCATGCATACATTTTTCGGGTACGGAGTAGAGGACGAATTTTCTTTTTGGAGCATTTTGCACGGGGAGACTTTTCCATGGGGAGGGAAGTTTCCAGGGGATGAACTTTTCAGGGGAAATTTTACGCTTGGATATATTAAGGGTAATTGTCCGGGGTAAAATTTTCACTGGGATTTAATTGTTCAGAGGAACTTAATAAAAAAAAAACAACCGGTTAGGAGGTCTACAAGGCCTGTATTCTCGATTCGCCATATTAATCCTTCTAGGTGGGAATCTCCTCCGTCAAGAGAGAGATAAGCCGACTTATTTTTAGGTCGCTTAAGAGCTGTTCTTTACGTTTCTTTTTTATTCATACATACACACACACATATATATATATATATATATATATATATATATATATATATATATATATATATATATATATATATATATATATATATATATATATATATATATATATATAAATATACATATATATATATACATATATACATATATATATATATATATATATATATATATATATATATATATATATATATATATATATATATATATATATATATATATATATATATATATATGTATGTATGTATATATATATTTTAATTGGGAAAAAAATAGAACAGCATTCTTCTGTAATAAAATGAGTCTCAAGTGGATGTTTTTTTCTTTTTTTCTTTCTTGCAATGAGAAATCTATTATTAAGCATTTGTAACTATAGTTTCGAGAAGGCCGTACAAGCCATGAGGTTTATGGGCAATTGTTTTTTTTGTATTATTTTTGTTTTCGATTCATTCTCTCTGTCTCTCTAAAAAAAAAAAGAGAATGAAGAAGGTCATATCAGCATTTCAATATAAGAGGACAATTTTGCTGTGATTCGATAGCTGAGATCCAGCTTCTACTGAACAGCATTTTAAAAATTTGGGTTGTATTTTTTTAGATTGAAAATTAGTAGAAAACCGTTGAAAGAAGAAAACAATTCCTATTTAATAAGCAAGATTAAGTCATTATTCAAATAAAAAACATAAGCAGTATCATTATTCTGGCTCGGTAAATGGATGGACCTGAAACTAACGAAACATGTATAAAGTACAAAAATAGCCTGCAGAAAAAAAGTAAAAAGTCCACAAGTGGCCTGCAAAAAAATTGAAAAGTCCATAAGTAGCATGCAGAAAAAAGAGTAATATATAAGTCTCTCAATAGTCTTTCATTGGCCATGATATCAATAATTTTTAACATACGATTATAATTACCTACAAGGCTTTTAAACTTAGTTTTCAGTAAAGAACTAGTTTTTAAAATTCTACAAATATAGGAAAATATCCCGACTCTGTTTATTTGAGCTAGTTCTGTAAATTGATTTTGCATAATATGCGAGGCAACCCTTTTTTGGGTAGCAATAGGCTACCCTTTTTAAAATTTCATCTTACTTTTTTACTTTCATAAGACAACTTTGTTCTTAAATTATTTTTTTTCGAAAATACAAAATAAAACATAGAAAAGGGTCCTTTCGGTTCAAGTTTCAAAATTATTTGCAATTTTTGCATGTATCACCCTCTAGAATTTGAAAAATACCTTTTTAGGGTATTTTTATTGAAAAATGGCTCTTATTTTCTTGGAAAAAATTATAAATTTGCTTCGCCTAAAGTTCGAAAAATATATTTTCCCCCCATCCTCCTAAATTTTCGTGACTTTGCCAACTTTTTGTTTTACTTCCTTGCTTCTTTTTTTTTAGTACTTTAAGTTACAATGTGCTGCTTTTTATTTAGTAGATAGTTTTTAACATGCTGATCGAACCTCGTAAAATATGCTCCTTTTTTTGTTAGGATTGTATTTTACAATTATTGCTTTCAGTAACTCTGAATTACTATGTTTAATTTTGTTTTTTGTTTTTTTTGCTTGGCTGTCTTTGTCTCTTGATATTCTACGCCCAAAGAACACCCAACAGCCTCCAATTGCCATTTGCAACTGCACTGTCAATAAAGGAAGCAGTTTGTTTCGCTTTTTTACATTTTTTTTTCATATAAAATCTCTTACTTTTGTATGCATGTATGTATTTATTTTTAACGTATCGTACAAAAAGGAAAAAGAGGGAATACAACGAAAACAAAGAAAAGAAAATCGATACTCAAAAAAGCAACTAACAGTAAACATTAAAAAATGAAATTTTGCCATTCATCGACAGCTTGCTAACTGGATATATGAGCATTAAGCTCATATAGCTTAGCACATGTATCTGATCTTCTTTCTTTTCAAACTTCAGTTCAATTTTTGACTTTAAAATAAATTTTTTTTTAGTTCAAAATCAATCGAATTTTTGAGTTGATGATGCTACTTTTCTGAAGATCCTTAATTTTATTTTCTACTATATAACATTGTAAAAAAGGCTAATGCAGGCTTTATTTCTGTTTGATAGCTATCTGCCAATATTAATGTAATATTTACCATATCATTAGACTGTTTTTATTTTATAGGATTCTGCTGAAGATCAGGATGTGAGACTTGAAAAAATTCCTGAAAACTCAGAAATTGACCAGCTGATTCAGCAAGGCCAGCCATATTTTCATCTCCAGCTTCCGAATGGCGATCGATATTTGTCGAGAGTTCAGAAAAAATTTCCATTGCAATTTGGAAGGTATGTTGGAACAACGCTGTCGTTGTGGGTAACCCTCATAATTGGGCAGTTACGGTCAAATTTAGTTATGTTTTTTTCGATACATAGGTCACTCCCACCCTAAACCAAAGGAAGACTAAGGGATTTTGTTAAGATTCATTACACGTGTTATGTCCGTATCGATGACAAAACATGTTTATAAGCCGAAAATAATTTAAGCATTATAATAATAATAATATTTTGTGAAAACAGGCTTGAGCCTCTATCTACAAAAATTTAAATAATCAAATGCTTTATTACTATAATGATTGTCAATCTTGTTCTTAAATGCATTGACTGAATCTGAGTTGACAGTGTCTGATGGTAGTGCATTCCACTCGGAGACAATGTAGTTGTTGAATTCCCATCTACCAACATTTCTTCTGAAACGTTCTTCGGTTTGCTTAAACTCGTGACCTCTCAGGTTATTATTCTTGAATGTTATTATCTCTTGTGGAGGGATGTTGTCGTAATATCAGTTGCCTATTTTGTATACTTCAATAAGATCTCCTCTCAAAAATCGGTATGAGAGGCTTGGGTTTTTTCAAACGGTCTTGGTATGATAAGTCTCTAAGTGATGGAACAGACTTAGTAGCCCTCCTTTTGATTTTTTTAATTGCATTGCTGTCTTTTTGAAACAATGGTCTGGTTGTTGTATGACCGTATTCGATCATTGGTCTCACTAACGATTTAAAGAGGATAGAAAACACTGTTGAGTCCGTAAGAGATAAATTTCTTCGAATAATTCCCAAGACTTGTGAGGACTTAGAGATGATTGACTCGTAGTGCTTGGTGAGTCATGTCACTGTCCATTGTCACTCCCAAGTCTCGCGCTTCTTCTTGTGTAGGTATCTGTTGTCCTTCAAAGCAGTAGTGCCGAGAAATGTGTTTTGGGCCTAGCCGAACATGACAAACTTTTTTCTGTATTCTCTTCCATGCTCCTTTTTTTTATCCATTGTGCTATTTTGTTTAAGTGTTGCTGTAGTATTTCTGTATCTTCAAAGCTTGTTATTGCGCGAAAGATTTTTGTGTCATCTACATAAAGCAGTATCTCTGAATCTATGTTATTTGGGAGATCATTTATGTAAACATTGAATAGTAAAGGCCCCAAAACACTACCTTGAACCACTCCACTTGTGACTTTTGTCTCATTGCTGCTAAGATATTCCTCCAGTCTCACTCGTTGAGATCTTCCTTTCAGAAAGTTGAGAACCCCCTTTAGAATAGCATTACCAACACCGATAGACTGTAGTTTTTGAAGAAGTTGACTTTGTGAGACTTTATCAAAGGCTTTTCTGAGATCTAAGTATAGAATATCTACCTGCATCCTACTATCCATATTTTTTCTCCAGGCGTTTGTAG
Organism: Artemia sp. Qi Xiang Cuo; assembly: GCF_049724085.1. Taxonomy (NCBI): domain Eukaryota; kingdom Metazoa; phylum Arthropoda; class Branchiopoda; order Anostraca; family Artemiidae; genus Artemia; species Artemia sp. Qi Xiang Cuo. The sequence continues at coordinate 54,326,072 of NC_142807.1, forward strand.
CAACAAGTAGCTGGCTTTCTCCTGATCTTTTTTCGAGAAATCCAAACTATGCGGGTGAAATGAGGCTTCTTTCGAGTAGGTACTGTAATATATTATCCTGGAGTAAAGATTCTAGCATTTTGCATGTGATACAGGCTAAACTGATTGGTCTGTAATTACTTGGATCTGATTTGCTTTCTTGTTTGAAAAGGGGTATCACTGCTGCTTGCTTCCATTTATCAGACAGAGTCCATGTTTCTAGCTACTTGACAAAAATTTACTGCAATCGCGCTGAAATTTTCTTTGTCATCTTTCTGAGTATGGTGCTCTAAGATATAGGCCATCTGGACCTTCTGATTTGTAAGGGCTTAGATTTTTTAGTTTTTGTAGACCATTTGTATTGTCAGTTTTATTTCTTCAAATTTGCCTGCGACTAGTGGCTGACATTCCTCTTGACTTTCATCTTTGTCCCTCTCTGTTGTGAAAACTGTGGAAAACTGCTGATTTAGTAGGTTGGCTTTGGCCATTGGGTCACTGATTGCTGAGTTTCTAAGATCGGGAATAACCGGCTGTTCTTTTCTTTTTGAATTCACGACATTCCAAAACGCCTTGGGGTCGATCTTTGAGTTTTCGGCTACTTTCCTCTCCTTTTCGCTTGCTTCTTGTCTAGTGGTCTTCCTTACTTTGTTGGCGATTCTGCGATAATTTCTACGATTACTTTCGGTATCAGTCTGCTTGAGCGTCTCCCAGGTTTGCCGCTTGGTTTTTATTAGGTCAAGGATCTCTCGTTTTAAAGGCGGTCGTTTAAATATTTTGACTATTGGTGTATATTTCTTTCTGAGGTTTATGATTTCGGATGCAAACTTTCTGTTCATGTCATCTACTAGATACGTGTTATTTAGTATTTCAGTCCATTTAAAATCTTATAGCTCTGTCTGCATGGAATTGTAATCACCTTTTGAATACTTCCACTTCTCTTTTTTTCTCATAGTTTCACAACTTATAATCACCTCTAAGTAAATTGTAGCGTGGTCTGTTTTTCCAACGGGAGGACCTATAGTAAGTTCTTTTATTAGTCCCGTATTACTGCATAGGACTAGGTCCAGTAGTGTTGGCTTGTCGCTTCCTCGGATTCTTGTTGGTTTTTTAATAAACTGTTCTAGGTAATTATCGTTCACTATCTTCAGAAATTCCCTCTATGAGTGTGACCCGCTATGCTCTAGGAGGTGTGGAAGGTCCCAATCTATGCTAGGTTAATTGAAATCTCCAATGATGAGAGTTGGTTCTGTTAATCTTTGACATATAGCGTGAATATCTTTTAAGATTACTTGGTCATTCACGGCTGTGCTATTTGGACTTCTATATGCTACAGCCAAATTTAGAGTTGCTTGGTTTGTGTTTGATATCTGAAGCCAAATAATTTCCTGTCCATTTGTTGTTGATGATACTTTCTGGACTGATAAATTGTCTAAGACGTAGCAAATGATTCCCCGGCCTTCTTCTTGATCTATGTTGAAGGTGTGGCTTTTGTAGCCTTTGATGGCCAACTCTGGTAAAGTTGGGAGATATCGACAGTGTTTAGGCTTAGCTTCGACCACTGCTACTATGTCTGGGTTCTTTGCTGCAATTTCTACTTTTAATTCTGATAATTTGTTTGGTAGTGAATCAGCATTTAAATATAGTATCTTTAGTGTTTTTACTTTAGTAGCTTTTTTGTTAAGCTTGAAGGATGGTGGCATTTGTTTGGCTTTGGTTATTTTACTTCATATTTGCCGTTGCTCTTCGTTGGAGTCTTTAACTCGCCTCCAATGGCATCTCCATTTGACGTTCGCACTGGGTGCGGGCATTCCTCTTCTGTTGTCTCTTCACGGCGAGCATTTGTCTCTGCATGGGCGTGAGATCTGGGTTTATATATACTTTGGTACGAATTTCTTCATTTGATGATTTTCTTAGATTTGGAGCTGTCCTCAGGATTGTTTGCCTTTTCATTTCAAGCTCTTGTGATTTTTTTTAGCTTAACTAACAAAGTGCGTGGACTACCATCTTCTTTTGGTCTTCCAATCCTGGCAGTTTCTAGTATCTCACCTTCATTGATATTTGCCCCGAGCTTGTTTTTTTGAGTCAATTTGACAACCTGTGTAGTGTCATTGACAGCAGTATATTCAGGTTGTCCCATGACTACAAAATTGATCTTTTTCTGTTCTCTTAATTCCTTTTCTACTTCTACCTGAATAATTGCATTTATTGTCGGCTGGATGTCGTGAGGTGAGGGTTTTTTTACTATGATTCGAAGGTGTTGCCTCATGAGGTCTGTGAGGTTGAGCTTCTGTCAGCTGTCGCACTTGAAGCTGTAGAAGTGCTACTTTTCGCTTGGAGCAGGATAAGCATTCGTATTTAAACTGGAGACAGTCGTTGTCTTCTCTCTTCATGACCAGCACGAGATCGGCATTTATACCTCGGCAAGAGGCATGTTCCCATTCGTTGCAGAAAAAGCAGAGGAAAGAGGTGGCAATGTCGACATCTTTGTGACAGTAGCTGCATTCTGTGTTGTTATCTGGGAAACTAGTGCTCAAAGGAATCTCTTTGGGCTTCGTAGGCTGGCTTACCGAGGGACCTTGGCTTTTGGTGGATTCTTCTCTCGGAGTCCCTCTAGTATTTTGTGCTTTTGGTGGAGGAGTTGCTTTATATTGGTCATTGCTAGAAGATTTGCAACTATAGCATTGACATTATCCTCGGAGTTTGTCAGATGCTTCCTTATTACACGCAAGACCTGCGCAACCAAAATGGAGCCATTTTAGGCAGTTTTGGCACTGAATTCCTCCTTGAGCTCTTGTTACATTTTTCTTGCAACGTGGGCAGAGTTCTACTATATTTATGTTATATATTTTGGCAAAGATTTTATCAGCAAACCTTCAGTTCAATTTGGCAACACCAGCATTACAAACTTTAAAAATTCAGCAGTAGATAAGACCTGTGGGAAGTGCAACACACAAATCACCTTATCCCAGCAGTTTAAGGATAAAAAATCCTGCTAGCACTGTGCAGCCTCGTGAATGTTCGTTGTTGCTCACTTCTGCACAGGCTATCTCTGAAAAATGTAGCCAGAATTATATTGTAGAAAATGCGCGAAAAACGGCTGAATCAATGTGATCTGTTGTTGTACCAAAATATACTGTCTCAATCTGGCAACTATGCTGTATTTGGAAACTATGTGACTTCACTTATTCAGAAGAAACAGATACACAGGTGGCAACAAAGATGGTGTTATATGAAAATAGCACAATAGATGGCGTGCCAATCTCTTCACAGTATATAAAATACAGTATTATGTACGTGTCTATGTAATCAGACCTATAGACTCGGAGCATAGATTTTTTTTGCCGGCTTTAAAGTTCCCATCTTATATACATACATTACGAATGGGAGTTCAAACTTGTTTGGTCATTTGTCCCTGCTCCCGTAAATGTGGATTTCCCAAGGATTAGTCCCAATAATTTTTGGAACAATCATACAACTAATGTAGTGAAAAAAGGAAAGAATCCTTCAGAGTACTGTCTTATAGGCCCAATACTGTTTCCTCGCCTTTTAGCAAAGTGTTTGACAAGATTTTAATCCCTTGCTTTGCGAGCCGTGTGCTAATGTGGCTAAGACTGTTTAGTGTTTGACAAAACCTAGGCTGCGGCTTTTTCTCATAGATTGCTAAAGCAGATTTTGGAAAGTAATCCTAACTGCTTTATTATGTGTAGTGTCAACATCTCGGCCGCTTTCGACTCGATTATCCATTCCCAAGCCTTACTACCATTGTTAGAATCAAGAGTTGATCCAAGGATAATGCTGCTTCTTCAAGACTGGTATTCGTCCACGGTAATTTGTTTAGTACTTGAAATAGATGCGGAGTGCGTGCTGCGAAAACAAAGGCTGTCGGAACCGATCCGACTGCTTAAAGAGGTTAGGCAAGGGATCTATTATTTTTAATTGTGCCACCTATTGTGTTACCCGGTATTTAAGAGGTTCTTTCCTTCTCAGTGCTCTTGGCCCGAGCTTTATTTCGTATACAGGCGATCTTTTGCGACTCAGCAATACGCTCGATGGACTACGTCATAATCTGAGTTTCCCCATGGAAGCTTACAAGAGCATCGGTTTATCTGTGAATATTTCAAAATTAAATTCATAACTTTTAATTATCTTTCCAAAACAGGGCGTTCACTGGGACTGAGTGACTCGCTCGTTGGGCGTCTTGCTCGTTCGGCATCTACTTCACCAAGAAAATGCGTTCTCTCAGTGCCAAGATTGTTGCATGTGTTCACCTTGCAATTAGGGCGGGTTTTAGTAAAGCGACTATTTTTAAATATAGCGTAAATAGGTATGTTGTTGTTTGTGTATTTAATGCATTTGTCGCACCTCGTGTTTTTCACTTGTCACCTTTGTGAGAAATTATCTCTGTTCGTTACCATACACTTTACTACAATTATGCAAAGATTTTTGTGCTGTTGTGCTCGTCTTATACAGAGCTTTTTGTGCTTTACAGGGTATTTGATCCGTGATTGGAATAACGATTGATCCTCCAAAACTGCCTGTCATGCTTTTAGGCATAACGAGTTTTATGAAAAACCCGAAGTTACCATCGTGATTTCTATAGATTTTTACCTTGTTGAATCTTAAAAAACTTACAACAAACAACCTAGCATAGTATTTTCGTGCTCGTGAAATTTAGGAAAATGTGGAATACCCTCTTCTGTTTTGGGCACGACGATAATTTGGGGGGATTTGAAATAAAGGTTTGTACGTGAAATAAAGGCAAGAGACTCAAGCTACCAGATCTCTTTTTTTACAACTCAGTAATGGAGCTTGTGTAACGAAAGACGCTGCATTGTTTGATCGCCATATATATTCCCGCTAATTTGTGGCACACTGCGTGTCCATTCTGATTAAAAAAAAAGAAGAAAAAGAACTACAGTCAGCGCAGTGTTCAATGAAAGCAGCATCATTGTTCAGTTATGGGCAGCAGTATTCTCATCTGTTCAGTGAGAGTAGCAGCATTTTTGAATGAGAACAGCAGCAATGTTAGCTGTTCAGAGAGAGTAGCAGTGTTGTTCGATTGACAGGAGCAGCATCGTCATCTATTAAGTGAAAGCAGCAGCATTATTCAATGAGAGGAGTTGCATTTTTCAACTTCAATGAGAACAGCAGTTTTTTTTTTTTTTTTTAATAATAAATGTAGATCTTTATTACATAACTAATATATACAAAAAAAAAACACGAAGCCAAGTATTCTGGGCTTGTATGGCTACTCCTAGAATACTCTACATTACACATATGCATCGGGTTACCACACCTTCCAGCTACCAACATATCAACACAGCATTTAATTATAATTCTGCTCGAGAATATATATATAAAAAAAAAAAACCATACTCATACAGGCAATGACGTCTTAACTGGCAACAGAAACCAGTCCTATCTGAATCATTTTTCAACAAAGAAGGCAACCCATTCCACAGCGCTGGAAAAGCATGGCGACTAAAAAATACTGACCTTGTCGACATCCTCAGTGGTCTGCTATACTGCCTTACGTGTCTAGTTCTATAAGTGTGAAAATCCTTAGCAGTAGAAAACATATTCCGAAAGCAAACCGGGACAATATGATTAATTATATAAAACATAAACAAAACCTTAAACTTACTTAATCCAGAGAACGGCTGTATTTGGACGCGAGAATAAATGGATTTTACTGAAGTTTGGCTCTCAACCGCATATATCACTCTTATCGCTTGGTTTTATAGTAACCGCAACTGTTTGAGATAGGTCGAAAATGTATTAGACCATATCGAACAACAATATACAATAAATATGGATGGATTAGTGAAAAATAAAGCAGCCGTAACACTTTTTGAGGAAACTGGTATTTAAGTTTTCTTAACAATCCTACATTTCTTGCAATCTTCGAGGATATGCACTGAATGTGTTCTGAAAAACACACTATCTCGTCAATCAGAACGCCTAAATGTTTCACAACTTTTCTTCGTGATATGACCGATTCACCAATATCAAGTTCTTTCAGCCACGGGTAATAGTTTGCAGATCTCCCAAAAACAATAAAGGTAGACTTGTTATAATTAATTTTGAGCTTGTTAAGTCTCATCCGTCCCTCTATGCGGATCAGATGTTCCTTCATTAAGAACAAAAGTTGACTCTCAGTGAGTGCCATAGCTGAATGGTTGGTGTCGTCAGCAAAAAGAACAAGTGATTTTCTTGGTTTCGAATGTGCATGTCTCTTCACTCAAATCCGTCACCAACTCAGAGAGTGCGCAATGAAGATCATTTATATATATCGCGAACAGCAAGGGGCCAAGAGGGGAGCCTTGGGGTACTCCGCAATGTAATGGGAAATCTTTCGACTCGGCCTCGTTTAGTCGTACATATAGTGATCGTCTCCTCAAAAACGAAGCAAGAATCTTCAGAGTGTTTCCTCTGATTCCAGCATTTTCCAGTTTCTTCAACAGGATATCATGGTCTACGGTATCAAATGCCTTAAGGACGTCCAAAAAAATAGTTGCAACTTTGAGCTTGTCATCAAGTGCATCATTTATTGTAGTTGTCAGAAACTGTATAGCATGCTCCGTTGAAAAACCTCTCATAAATCCAAATTGGTTCTTGTCAGCTGTTCAGAGAGAGCAGCAGCATTGTTCGATTGACAGGAGCAGTATCGTCATCTATTAAGTGAAAGTAGCAGCATTGTCAGCTGTTCATTAAGAGCAGCAGCATTGTTTAATGAGAGGAGTAGCATTTTTCAATACATTGTTAATGCTAATTGTGAGATTTCAAAGTGGTTCGAAAATTGTGAGATTTCATGTAAAACCCCAGATGAAAACTGATAGCGAACAAAAGTGGGTGACTTGTCACTAACCGACTACTACATTGCGATAGCATCCTGTTGCTGAAATTTGTAAATAAAAATATGTTATCAAAATCCAGGCAATAATCAGACTTGACCCAAAATTTTTAGCATGCCCATTGATGCCATCCAGATGAACAGGCTATGACACATCCAATAAACTGATCAAGGTCAGTGTCCCATTGAAATAGTGGCAAAGTATTTGAGTAACTTTTGACAGCTTGAGTTCATAAGTGCAGCGTACACGCACACAGAAGAATTAGTACCTCAAATGATAAAAAAAGAATTTGGTTAACATGTTCAAAAATGTTTTAAGAAGCAAATTTGCCTCACTCATACTAAAGTGCATTCAAATGTATTCTTCATTCCCAACCCCATAAACAGATAATAACAAAAACCTAACACTTTATCATCAGAGCATAAGATGCTCTAGGAAATCCGAGCTTTCTTAAATTTCTTAATTGTAAATTTACCAGTCTATAACTGAAATTACAGTTTATCGATAGAAAATATATCCCTGTCTTAAAAAAAAGTTGGTCATTCATTTTTTTCATGTGCAATCAATCAATCAATCATTTATTACCCACAACTACAAGACAACAAGAAGTACAAGTTGAGTATAAACATAATAATAAAAAATAAAACAAAAAGAACATCAACAAACACTAGCAATTAAATTAAACTAAGAAATACATTGTTGAAATAACATTGTTGAAAAGTATTAAGGTGTTTATAAGCTTTAAATGGCCTATCCTCTTCTTCAAATTACAGTAGTGGTTTTAATTCATGTACTGAAATGTTCCACAGTTGATTATTCATGTAAAATGAAAGAAAAAAAAAAATGGAGCTAATTTTCTGTAATGTACATGAGAGACAAGTCAATGGAAGCGATTAGGATTTTTATTTTAATCGAGTATCTTTTATCAACCTCAGTTAATTTTCTTTTTCCTCTAGAGACGTGCTTGCTTCCAGATCAGTCCTGAACGTTCCTGGTCGATCTGTCTGGAAAAACTGCAAAGATACAAAAGAAGAGGAAGAAAAGACTGCAAAAAAATTTAGAGAAAAATTTGAAGCATTTGATTTTACTTTATAATCGTTTTGTTCTGATTTTATTATACAAACATTGGCAATTATGCTGCAGCTGTGGTAGACTAGTATTGATGACCACCGAATTATGGAAAAAAAATCATTTGAAAGGAACGTCTCTAATCTACGGTTCGATAACTAAAATTACTTTTTTGGGATATACTACTCTTTCAGTGTATACGTCACCACCATTTTTTATGTTTTCAGCTATAAATAGGCAATATTGTACGAGTTGCAAAGAAGTCTTTAGAAATCCATCTTTAAACCTGTTCTTTTATATATCGCTGTAATGGGCAAGACAGAATTTTCGGAAAACTGGTTCGGAAGGGAAGACGAGAAGAGAAACTTAGTGCAAGAGTGGTGTGCGAACGGTTGTGACAATGATAATTCATTTTCCTGCAAAATATGTAAAGTAGGTCTTGTGTGCTTTAGCTGCGGCAACTCAGACCCACTGCATCAACTTTGGCCCAAAATAACACGCAACCTGGAAAAGTAGTACCAGAGAAGAGGCTTGGTATGCATTGCAAGAGAGAAACGACGACTAAAAATGCTGAGAAATCGGCTAAAAATGCACGAAGTATTATATATGAAAAGATCAAAAGTAAGTGATTACTCGTAACTTTTGGACACACTACGGGTGAAAATCTATGCAAAAAGCTCATCTAGTAATTTAAGGTGCTTCTTATGTATGCAACCGTACAGGAGCTCAAGAATAATAGGTCTGCTGTGCTTAACCCACTGCAGCCCGGACAGACTGCATCAACTTCAGCCGGAAATAAAAATGTAAATATAAAAAAGTACTTTTCCTAATTATAGGTTTGAAAATAAGAATTAACTTTGCAAACTAGTCCCAGGTCATCCACATACACTCGCCCCTCAAGTTCAAGAAGGTTAAAGTTCGCGGAAGAAGACTACCACATCAGAGGTTGTTGATGCTTATGCGCAGAAGTTTAGCTGTCAGTAAGGAAGTTTGGACAGTTGGTTGACTCAGTTAAGAAAAAGTGGTTTTCAAAAGTTCCTTTGAATATTGGTACCTGCAACATACATGTAGCCCAAGAAACACTCCTAAAAAGACTACAAGAGCTCAGGGAGGGATGCCCTAATTCGATTTTGTCGTGTACTATTTTTACGGGGTTGTCAGCTGGAACTTAGTTTTTGGGTGTGAAGCCAATGGGGTTTGAAGGTCTGAGCCTCTAACCAAGGATAATGGGTTCGTCTTCACCTTAATAATAATATTAATAACCTTTGTGTGATGTGAAAATCTGAGCTGCGCTTGACATCAAAGCAATACTAAAAGTGGAAAACTTTCTTCTCTACATATGCTTTGTTTCTGCATATGCTTCTCTACATAATACTTTCTTTCTTCACTGCTATGCAGTATTCACGAAATCCCACCTGAATAATGACGTCTTTAGAATCATTATCTGTCTCAGCCCTTCAAAATCAGATTCTCATGCAGTGGGTTATTGTGATACTTAATGCATTATATGACAATTTGTGTTCGAAACAAACGTAGAACCCAAGGGGAATAGTTTTTACTTCAGTCGGATATTGTGACGCAATCGACGGATGTTGGGAAAGGTCCAGGAACTGAAGGAACCAGCTGGAGATATCTATTATCTGGTGCAGGGCCTGGTAGATAGAGCAGCTCTTTCAATTTACCACACAAATGCAGACATAGAAAGAGGATTTTCTTGTTCAGCTCTTAATGGACCAGGCTGCAAACCTGTAAAAAAGAGGGACTCTGGAAGCTAAAGCTCAGGGCTTATACAGATTACAAAAAAGCTGCTATCTCGCCTGATCAACTACTGCTAATTATGGGCTATATATAGGATGAAGACAGGAGAAGGCAGAAAAAGCAAATTTTCCCTTCAATTAGGATTTCTTTTTTCGGGCGCGCGGGTGTCATGGGACCAAACTTTAAGGAAAGCACTCCCTAATTCCACTTTCCCCTGTGCATATATGTAATTAAATATAATCTTCCGTGTTTGATAAAAAAAAAGAAGAAAAGACACAGGCTTCGCTTACAACAGATTTGTGATGATGATAATATTTGTGATGATAAACATCTAAATACTCAATGAAATGCAATAAAATTAAAAACAAAAATTATTTCTTGCTGACTAAAACATTTGTAGTGAAACTATAAATATATTTCTTTGAACTTATTTTTATCTTCATTAATTTTCTTCGCTCAACAACATAGCTTATGTGCTGTCAATACCATCTACTTTTTACCAGGAAATTGGAATTTTTCTTATAAGTTATCCAAGGGTCTACACACTCTAAATTCATTGCCATCGCCGGGTTTGCATCTTTTTTTCCTAACTAATAAAAGTCCCATATATCTACAATGTCTTTGATAACGAAAATATGCATAAAATAACCAATGCCAAATATTAAGGCTCTCTTTAATCCAAAATACGTACATAGAAAATAAAACATAAGAAAAAAATCGTAAAACCAGCAATACTTTTCCTTTTTCTCAATCCTTTTCTTTCTTTCCTTTACGAAAATCTACTTTTTGCTTTCTTCAAGATATTTCCTTGTTCAGAACCAGTTCGTCGTCTTTTCTGAAATTAAAACTAAAACTATAAAGCTTGAACTTTTTCAAAAGACACCGGAGCTTTTATGACTTACGGGCCTTAAGTTAACCAGAGTGAAAAGCCTACTTAGCCAATCTGAAACCTGAGTTATCGTAAAACCAATCGCTAGAGTCTTAGGTATTCTGTTTAAGTTCTTTTAATTTCAGGCAGTGGATTATTAAGTTAAATATTTGGAATTCATTATGCTGTACTCTAAGTTTCTTGTGGAAGGTGATAGCTTGTGAGATTTGAAAATTGTGAGATTTCGGGAGGGAGGGGGTTTACAAAATGATTTTTTTCGGAGGGAGGGGTTAACAAAAAACATTGTGATATTTTGTGTAACTTATGCTAGAAAATGTTGTGCCATGCTTGGCGTGAGACCTATATCCACTTTTGATGAGAAATATGAGTTAAGAAAATATTAGCAAGCCATTATTACCATTTAAAAGAAAACAAACAGCAGGTATCTATGAAAAACTTTCAGGCGATGAAAGGCAACTCCCTCACCGTACGTGCTCGAGTACGTTTCCTTTACGATCTCCTTTGATTTTCACTTGTGGAATCAGATTTTAATTTTATTTAAAACCTGATAAATAAAACCACTATATTTCCCTTACATTTATTTGTTTATTTTATATTTTTTAAATTCGTTTTCTATTAAATCATTCGAACTGCACATTAAATTCTGTAAAGGGAAGGAATTGAAGCGTACGCAGCTGGGTTGGCTTCCGGTGGCTTGATACTGGGACGAGTTGTCAGTAGTAGTAGTAGCATTATTAAGGGATTAGTATTCAGTTTATCATCAACGCTCTATAATGTATAAGCTTCTCTCTATTTCTCTATAGTTCTACGAAATTTTTTTTTTTTAAGTCGATTCAAAAACGAGCCGGAGTTTCGAAAGATACAAATTTGCTTCCACTCAACATCAGGCATTTAATGAATCATACAAATATGAAGACAGAGCACAGGAGGATTGCAAATAAATATGCCCTCTACTCTCAAAAAAAATTTTAGCTTAGAAAACTATATATTCCTGACCCTCTTTAATGTTTGCAAAAGCAACAAATTTCATCGACCCATTCATATTCCCTCTAAAAATGCGTTTAAAAACAACATACATTCATTTGAAAACACACTACATCCTCCCCCCGCAAAAAATATTGTAGCTAGGAAAAACACGTGCTTCTGACCCTTAAATTCTATTACGTTTTGGTAAGCTAAAATTTACAGAGGATGGAAGACCTGAGGTTAAACCCTGTAAGGTTATGGCAACAATGAGTCATAAGCAGTGGTGGATGCAGGGGAGGAGAGGCGTTTAAATATAACTGACCAATGCTCTAGACTAATAGGAGAATAAAGACAATTTTTACACTAAAAACATGAGCAAACGAGAACTAAAATCGTAATTTTTATCCCCAGCAAGATCACTAATGCATCATAAATAAAATCCAAAAACCTCTTCTCAATTTTCTCGATTGTGTTTTAGAAAATTAATACAATCGGAAATCAAACCGTTCCGTCATGCATTAGCTGAAATTGGTTTGCGAGGAGTGCTATGATGTCTTCCAAATTTTGAAGGACTAAGCTTTGCCAAGTTACCACAATATGTGACTCAACGGTTCCCGTCCAAGTTAATGATAATCAGGCATTTGCAGATGATTAGTTTAGAAGGCATTTGCAGATGTAAATATATTCATATTGAGGTGAATTTTTGTGAAGGGTCTTACCTAACTTTTGTGAAGGGTCGCTCCTAACTCACCCTAGAATGGCAACCCTGTTTCTGACTGAACTGATTTATAAAACTAAGTTTGAAATATAAGTTGAACACTTACTATGTCCTGAGTTTCTGATTCACTTGTACTGCTTTTCTTCTCATCAGCTGCTGGATTTGTAGCAAGTGACGACAAATTCTGCAGCTCCATTGGTATTTTCAATGTTTTTCCCGGGACAAGAGCTTCATATTGATGCCTCAATGATTGCAGCTCAAAATCACAATTGCTCAATCCCTGTCGCAATTCATACACCAACAGTAGGTTATTCCTTAATTCATTAAAGGCATCACAAATCTCGTCTGTGGCAACAGATGGGGTCACCTCAAGTCCAAAATCTGTAATTAGCTGTTCAATAGCTTTGATCTTTTTCTGTCCTAGGGCTGTGGGTAATTTGAAACGTTGGGATCGTGCAAACACAGTGATATTCTTAAAATCGGGGAATTTAATAGTTTGTGCGTCACCGTTGAATGGCGTTGCAGTAGCTTCTGATTTTTTAGTAGGTGTGACTGCTACTTTGAATGAGCCAGGAGTCTTTTTGACAACTTTTTTTCGCGGCTCCGTGGGAGTCATTGTTACATCAGCAGCTGTAATTAATTTCTGCAAATCTTGGGTCTTACGATCTCTGTCTTTCTTCCGAATTTCGATCTTCCGCAGTTCAGCAAGAAGCATTGCTTCCTCTTCTATCTAGAATAATAAAAGTTTATAGAGACACCACTATTATACAAACACGAGACTTGATTCCTTTCTCATTATTGGCCGTGGCCAGTAGACACGGCTTGAGCCCACCTCTTTTGGGACTTCGGCAGGACTCATACAAGATGCAACATCAGATGAATAACTCAAACTGCCCATTTTACGAGAGATGTTGTAATTATCTATGCTGTACACTTATTAATGATACCAAATTAGTATCGACCGCAAAAACCTATTAAAGCTAAAACATTAATATTTAAGCAAAAACATTAAAATTATTGCGTTGGCTGGGAAGAGGTCACAGGAAGATAGAGGTCTGAGGCACTGAGTGCATCATGAGAGGGAGTCTAGAATGATGCTCCAAAAAGAGTGGGGTGAAGGAGGAGTGTATGTAGCTGTGTTGACCTCAGGCGGATTAGTGTTGTGAGGAATTAGTCAGCAGTAGCAGTAACAATGATACAAAAAAATATTATTGAATGTATTCTTTACTATCCAAAAAATCTACGATCTCTAGAAAATCTTTCCAAGGGAGAAAAATCTCTAATTAAAATATCGTCCCTGGAGGGGAACAGAAATTCTTTCTTACAAGTCGGGAAGAGGGGAGATGTACCTTCGAGGGCCACCAGGCCCGTTTAGCGCCTGAGATCATACAGAATAAGAAATCATTGCATGTTCTCGATCTAAACAAGGTGAAACATGCCTACTAAAATGGGAGGGATAGGGTGTATTGATGGGGCAACTGCCCACTTTGGTTCCCAATTATATAGATAGATAATCTTTCGCGATTCCTTTTTTAAATGAAGGCACAATAAACCTACCCTCCTGTTTACAAGTTTGCATAAAAAGAGACAAGGAGGGGTGTTGAAGGGTGTAAGGAATAATTGTGTGCTTCCATCAATACAGATTAAAAACCTTATATGATTCCACTTAAAAAAAGGTCTGACATGTCTATATTTTACCTAAAAAAGTTGTTGGGGAGAAGGGTTGTTGGAGGAAACATGGGCCCGCATTTTGCTTCACATTATCTTCAATGAAACCACTACACGTTTTCGATGTTAACAAGATAGAAACTTATCTCTCTCATAAAAGGGAGGGATGGGGGAGGAGCGTGGCTCAATTTGGTCTCCCAGTCATTCGCATTTAAATTTCTTGCATAATATCAGTTCTAACACAATACAACATGCTTATGCTAAAAAGTCGGCAGAGCTTCTGAAGGGTCAATTCAATTAATTCAAATAAAAAATAACACCAATAATAGTAAAGATCCTGGAAGCAAACTTGTTGAGGACCATAACAGCAAAAAATTGAAAATGAAGAAGAGAGAAAAAAGACAAAAGAAAGAGAAAACACGGGTAATTAAAGCAAACTGATTAAAAATTTAGAGAATTATAATAACTTAATACTATAATAATTATAAAACGGGTCCTACGGCCGTATTTTCTCCAATCTTAATGATTGAAAATCCGTATGTTATTCCAGTTAAAACCATGCACAACATCCCTACCCTTCCGCAAAAAAGTTAGCAATAAAGAGAAGTAGGGCATTGGATGTGCCATGGATTTACTGTGTGCTTCCACTAGTATGGATTAAAAATTCGTGCATGATTATGGGTTAAAAATAGATGCAGCATAACAACCTTTATACTAAAACCTGGTGGAGAAGTGTCTTAAGAGCATGAAGGCCCCACTTTGGTTCTCCAATCGCAAGATTGAAAAATCCATCCATGATACTGTTCGAAAAAGGTGGAATACAATAACGTATATTTTACAGCCAAAAATACGGCGAAGTACATACAAAGTACAAACGTACATCACCAATCATCAGGAAAACACTTAAATAAAACACTATATTCACTTAATAAACTAGGATTTTCTTTTAATAAACATAATTTCCAGATACCTTGCTATTCTAAAGACAAAATGTGGTGACGTACTCTTTAAGACATCTGAAAGCATCAACTCAATTTTTCCAAATATACCTTCCCTCATCTTATACAGCCTTTGGCCCCGGCTCAAGCAATGAACCAAATCATCTTCCGTAACTTTGTAAAGCGGGCAAGGATACCTGTCTTCTTTGCAGCTTCTTTCTTTTGAGAAGCTTTTAAGTCTTCCCCAAATTGGAAGGCAATTAGCCCTAAGCTGCCTCCACAAAGTAAGATATCTAGCTGGTAAATTCGGCTTAAGATAGAACTCCTGAACATAACCTACCTTAACCTCCTTATAAAATGTTCATTTCCGATTTCTTTAGCTTCTCACTCCATTTTTAGATCGTTTAATTTTCTAGTACGACCTAGCCACGATCTTTCTTCCCCTGTGAGAGTAAATCTTCTTAAGCTGCCTTAAGCAACCTATCACTCGGGAACTGAATAACTAACAATCAAAATTCGTTCATTGAGAGTTTGAGACTAGTCGGTAATTTTTTAGTGGTCATAGACCTAGATCACCAATTAAAAACTTTGAATAAGTCGTTTTATGCAGCCTATAAAATGTCTTAAAGTATCCTAATTGAATACACTCTAGCTGAACCGCTTTCTCATACCCCAGAATCCCAGCTCCGTAATGTAGAACAGGTATTATTTTCGATAGAAAAACCCTTTTATACAACGACGATTTTTTATTACCATTTTATTACCATTCCGAAAAGTTGTAAGTATTGCTGCTCTTCTCCGGTTTAACGTTTCCTTTATTTGCGAATTCCATTACTTTGAAAATATGTCCAATATACTTTGTTATCTGCAATTTGAATCTGCAAAAAAGATAATACCAAAGCTTTGCTCCTGCAACCCAATTACCAAAATACGAACTGGACTGCCTCTTCAAACATTAAAAGTCGAAACAATTTTTTTATTTAAAAACGTTACCGACATGATCAATCACTCTCAGCATGATCGCCCAACCCGTGTGGGAAAATGCTGGCGGCAGTAAGATAAAAAGAAGACTAAACAGTAGCTCGACGGTGGCGTCAGTCGGAGGGACAGGGGGGTCATATGCTCTCCCTCCCTAGATTTTAAAATACCTTTCTGGGGGGGGGGGGATTCTTTGAAAAATGCATTTTTTGGGGTAATCATTGAGAAAATTGAAAAAAGACAAATTTACATTCCCCTGGATTTTGATAAATAGCCCTCCCCCCCCCATCGATTTTTCATGAATTTGAGCCATGTCAATCAATATACCGGGTTCCTCTGTAAGTACAGGAGAGTCTAAGTGAAGAAATTATTTTTTCATAATTATGAGCCTAAGACAAGCATCAGTAATTGTATAATTTCGGCGGCCTTCTTAAGCTGTATATTGCCTGTGCAAGTTTTAGTATATTAATGGTTCTGCAGTAACTACCATTTTGAACCGTATCAGCCAAATGATTAGCGCGCATTACTTGCAATCCTGTGTCCGCAGAAAAAGTCCTGGTGTCGCTGATTATTTAGTTTGGAACAGGGGGTGACCGAGTCGAACGAGCTCCAATTGCGTACCTAGAGAAATCTGGAGGGGGGGGGGGGGAGACGGCGAGTGTTGCATTATTTAACCTAAACCACGTATTGCACTCCTGGTCGCAGGCAGAAAATGAGGAGATCGGTACCTGTGCTGCGCGGATCACCGCTGCATGCAAAAAAAAAAGAAAGATTTTTTTACTAACGTTTACGCATTTTTATATTTTTTTTTTTATTAAAAATCTAACAGTTTTAAGGCAACATTTTTTTTTTTTCAAAGCTGAGATTCAAGTCTATCCATCGACCAAATTATGCTTTCTAAGATTGCCTTTACATTATTTGTTTAATTGAGAAATACGTAGACGATAATTGAAAAACACAGGATTCAAAAATTTTCTCATTTTTGAAGCAAGTTTAGATCATTCTCTAAGAAACAGTCGAAGTTATAACATAGTACTAGCTTTGTGAATTAATAGATCTGAGACTAATGAATAAAATGGTATAAACGGATCGTGCTCTCGGTGCAAGTTACACCTCTTGTCGCAGAACCCCTTGCTTCACCGGGAACATAAACCTTAGCAACACTGTTTAAGCGTATATTGCATTAGCACTTTTTTTCTTTGTGTTAATTCGAGTTAGAGCAATTTTAAATTCATTTACAAGAATAATTTAAATTACTTCCAAATTTGACAGAATTATATCAACCTGGTACTGTTGTTCTGGCTTCAAACTTAAAAATATATATACGTATTAGTCTGGACCAATTAAAAAGAGGAATTTCACTATTGTGCTGACTCTGATTGCCACCAAATTTCCTTTGAATATTTTTTACTACTGCAGTTTTCATTCGAAATTTCAAGAGATTTTTACCTGTTCTGGTGTTCTGTCAAACACCCTCCTCAGCTGTTCTTTCCTCCTAGTTTCATGTTCAGCATCGAACAATATTAATTTTGGCTCGGGTTTATTTTCGACAACAGCGCGAGCCTGCAACAGAATTATATATTAAATTCTTGAAGTATAACAAGCATATAATAAGGTTTATATGAAGCAAGTTTCTTGAATTTTACAAGGCTGTATATCCATCTATCTTTAAATATATATATATATATATATATATATATATATATATATATATATATATATATATATATATATATATATATATATATATATATATATATATATATATATATATATATATATATATATATATATATATATATATATATATATACATATATATACATACATATACATATATATATACATATATATATATATTTATATATATATAAATATATATACATATAATATATGTTACGGTGAAAGACCAAAATCTGATGAATGTCGACATTCACCGGTAAAAGTCCCAAATAAGGATATTTAACAAATATATCGGACATACACCAAGCGACTATGTGTCTGTTGACATTCACCATGCACTAATTTTGAATTTTCAGCATTTCTGATATTTATATTTCTGAGATTCTAACCTAATTTCTGAGATTTATAGCCTAACCTGTCACCATCAAACTAACAAAGCTGACAATAAGACTGACGAAGCTGACTGGTCAACAAACACAAAGTCGCTTGGTGTATACGTGACTGTCCGAAATTCGTGAATGTCGACATTCAACGATGAATGCTCAGAATACCTTTTTTTCTCCTTGAATTCTCCTTGGATAGTCAGCGTTACCAGTCACTTTTTCAATTTAATGCAAGGCTTGATGAAGACAGGTTAAGTTAGATTAGGTTTGGTTAGGCTAGGTTTTTAACTCATTTCTGATATTTATAACCAAATTTAACCTACCCTAATCTAACTTAACCTAACCTAACTTACCGAGATGATTGAGCAGGAATCCCTTTCCTTGCGATAGTTTTATCTCGTCTGAAATTTCGTTTTTTATTAGATATGAAAATAGGTTCTTTTAAATTATATCGTGTGAAAATATTGATTGAGTAGTTCAAAATTAAACTGTTGTAAATTGAGCCTAATGAAATATTTCCAGTATCTCCAATATCATCCAGTATCGAGTTCCATTGTGAACTGGAGATTCGAATCAAAAGAGTTCAAATGTGCCAAAAAACTCTTAGAGAGTCTTGTCCATGTTCCCAAACAGAAAGGATATCATCAAGGAAACGAAACCAGATAGAGTGTTTTAAGTGGAAACTATTCAAAGCAGACTGTTTTATGAAATCCTTGTAAAAATTTGCCAAATAATTTACTTAATATAAAAAAAATTTGCTTAATATCAACTGTAAATGGCCTATCACAAACTTTTAAAGAGGTAATTGAGATAAAAAAAATACATGAACCAAAATTTAGCAATAAAAAGAGATACTAAATTCTTTTTCATTGATTCCTGCCTGATTTTTATTTAATGTCTGTTCTGTCTTTGTCGGGTAAACTACGAAAGGTTAGATTTTAGTTTTTTTCTTTTTCTTCTTTTTTGTTTAGCACTGAGGACGACTTGGCGGAGGTCCTTCTCGAAATATTTGCTTATTTCTTCTTCTTCATGGTTCGCCACTGGCTGAAAAAATCCTCGTTTTTTCACCCTTTTTGATTTTATTTTTCATTTTGTCAGTTTCTTTCCTCTCTGAGTTTCATTTATCATGACACTATTAATACTACTAACAACTCACCGCAGCACCATGCCGCCTGAGGCCAACACAGCTACGCACGCTCCTTCTTTTTTACATAACAAATATTTGATTTGCATCATTTATTTCAGTTCCTTTTTGTTTTAGTTTTTTATTATTTTGGCAAATATAACAAAATATGGCAAAAATAGCATAATTTGAAAACGACATCCAGAAACGACTTTATATTCGACATCAAAATCAAAACCTATTTACATATAAAAAAAAATACATAAAAAACCGAGCTACAATGTACTTTCAACCTCAACCATTACAGAAAATATGAAAGGATTAGAAAAATTGTAATAAAGAGTTCAGTATTTCTAGTAGATTAGTTTGGATACTTAAAATTCTGATAAATTACCTTTCCAATTTTATTGCAAATTTCATAATATCTTTCTTTCAGATCCTCTACAGTTCTATCTTGGTATTTTTCTCTATCCCATCTGTCTCGCATGATGACAAATCTCAAATCAAACTTCTTGCCTAACTCCATCAAATGATCCGTTTCAGCTTTTGTCCAATTATCCGAAAGTAAAAACTGCTGATATTCTTCATTAGTATACGACGTTATGTTAATTTTCTTAAAAAGAAAAGTAAATTAGACTCAAAATCCATCAAGCGGATAGGGTAAAAAAAGGACAATAGAGCATAAAACGCGTAGAGCATGGCCTAAATCCATCCAATGATCCTTTCAACGTAAGTCAAAAAACTATTATCAATGTCCACCGTGATATCGCATCACGTTGTTTATTCTCAAATTTTGTTTTAGAGTAGTAAACGTTTGATGCCGCTTTTTTTTACTAACAGTCAGTGGCTGTTCAAGCGTTTTTTGCGCCCGGGGCAAAATCTTGATTACCCCTCCCCCTCCCTTTCTCCCAAAAACTGTCAGGCCAAATTTTAGCAAAATTTTCATTTATTAACACAATTTTTCATTTATTTAAATCTGACTTTTTATCACTTTATGTAGGAAAAGATATGGGAAAAATAAATATTTCGGATTCAACTTGCTTATACTTACTGCCAACTGCGCCATCTATTTTATTATAATAAAAATAAAATTTCAAAAATTAAAAAAATTATCTTAAATATTGGATTATTTATTTGAAATTTTGAGCCCCAAAAATTTCTGCGGCCGGGGCAAGTATCCCCTCTGCCCCCCCCCTCCCTAAGACCGCCTTTGCCAACAGTTCGGTCACAAATTCTCTCTCAGGGTACAATTTCATCACCCACTCTAAGAGAGATTTGGATATGCGACAGGACTTTACGCTAAGATTATTTAGCAAGAATTTGGCTTTCTTTTTTGCTCGTTTTTGGCTTTCTTTTTGGTTCGGTTTTGGTTTTCTTTTTTGTGTTGTTTTTTATCCATGCAATATTTGGATGACTTTTGGTTTTTTGCTTAAGAATTTGACCCTGAAGCATCCCCCTGGGGTGACCATTAACCATCATATTTCTATAACTAATTTTCTATAAAACCACTCTTCAGCAAACCATTGGTTGTGATACTTGTCACAATTATTATTTCGGTCCCCAGAACAAAAAAATAAAAAAAGCGACGACCTCAGCTGATTTCAGTCAAAAATCAAACGATTTATCAGATGAAAGTTAACCTTTAAACCAAAATCGAATATTTTTTTAACCACCATAAGTAGGTCCAACCAATAATCGACCAATATGAAGCATATCAACTAACTCAATAAAAAACTAAACTTAAAAAAAAAATACAAAGAAAAATTTTCTAGAAAAAAATATCTTTTGTTAAAGGTGAGTACAATTGTGTTGAGAACATAAATCTTTTGGGTTTAAAGCCACATTATAACGGTGTCTGATGTATCCATGTTACAAATAGGGAAGCGGATTCCCACGACGACTGGTCCTATCGCCTCCTTTCGCAAAGAAAATAGACATTTCAGACCCAATCAACAATCCTCTGATACCCCCTCCCAGAAATCTTGGGTTTGTGCACGAATATATTTCTAAAAATAATCAATAAATCGATTAAACTCAAACTAAATGAATGCTATTTTTTATAGATAACCACTTCTTGTACTACACTTTTGACTAAAATAACAGAGAATAATCAATCCGTCCCACCTGAGTTTAAGCGTTCTTTCAAAATCAATATCTCTAACTTTTTTTCTTTCTTTTACAAAACGTCGATTCCTACTTCACAAACTAATCCTTTTAAAAAAAAATTCAATCAATCTTCGACATTATCAGATTTGAAACTCTCCAATTCAGCTGGTCTTGGCTGAACATTATTCAGCTGATCTTGGAGCATTTCGCAAAAATTATGCTGTCATATTATTACCTAATATTTATTATATTATTACACTACTAGTTCGGACTTATCATCTCATTTTTATCATTATTATATTATTTTTTTATTATTATTATTGTATTAATTTTATTATATTATTAGCAATTTTTTTATTTTATCATTAGCTTAGGATTATCTTATCCGTACCATATCCGTCCTGCCTGAATATATAGATTCACCTTATACCAACAGATACAATGACCTAATACCATGTCTCCTAACCCAAGAATATGAGTCTTCAAAGCTCCTAACTTATTACTGAAAAGAAAACGCTTAGTTTACCTAGAACGGTCTCGTTCAAATTGCTGTTGCTGATTCATTGCAGTTTTTAGTTCATAAAATGTGCAGCTGACGTGCAACTAGTGTGTGTGCATATATTGAGTTAACGACGCTTCTACGGCCCTTGCGTTGGCCCGGCAGTGTGTTGCTGCACCTGAGTTCTCGTATCCCGTAGATACACGTGAGAACACTGGATCTCGTATTGCCAAACAGGGATCAAACTCACAGCTCCGCCACAGGATAACTAGAATATATTATTAGCACTTGCCCAGCCTAAAAAAAAAGTTCTACTCCCTGACTAGATACCCAATCCTTCCAACCTGAATAAATACAATTCAACATTCTAAGCCTCATTTCAATTCTAAGCCTAATTTCATGTTTCCTAACTCTAGGACATGGGTTTCCCCAAAACATTACTATCAATAAGACTATTAGCATTCCTTTTCACTAAACATTTAAATCCGTTTTTTAATTAAACATTTAAAAACATTTAAACTACGAAACATCCACTAAACATTTAACATTCACTAAACACAACATCCTGACATTCACTAAATTTTATTCATAAAAAAATTTAAACGATCTTATGTTCGATTTACTGAGCAATAACCCTCTATATTTTATTCCACCTCTCCCTCTAGAGTTTGGAAAGGACTCTAATTTGGTGTTATTGTGAAAAGTCAAAAAAAAAAAAAAAAAAAGAATTATCCGCCCCAGATCTTGAAAAACAAATTTTTATGTATTTTCATTAAACCACAAAACGAAAAAAACTGAATTTTCCAATCCAATCGTTACTATGGATTTCTCGTATAAACGTAAGAAGCTATGAGACAACCAATTATCTAGACTCTAAAGAATTTTATACGATGTGGCACCCCTCCCACAAAGTAGAATATCAAACGATCTGCGCTTATATTATATTCAGCAAGGACAAAATTGCGCAGATGGTTGTAGCAGAATAACTACAATAGACCTAATTCATATAAAAGCGCCTTTAACCTTGGCAATCATAACCTATTAATAGGAAAAAAAACAACTTTTTTCTTCATAATATTAACTACGATCTTAATACACCAAAATAACAATACATCCATCACTTAACATAAGAGATTAACATAAGAGATTTGGTCTCATTACCAAACGCATCACAAAAACACACCTAACATTTTTAGTGTTTGATATCTACGTTTCACGCATTTGAGCGCACAATCCAAAATTTGTGTGGCAATAGGTTCTTGGACCTATATTATCCCCTCCCCTTTTTTATTTCCCGGTATGATGGACCGTAGTTTAACTTACTTTATTGAATTTAGCGAACGCATAATCTTGACCTTCTTCAGTTGCCCTCCTCCAGTGATAGAACGTGGCATCATCTGTTCTTCCGGGATTGGTAAAACCCGTCCATTTCCAGGCACGAACTTTTCTTATACCAAGTTTTGCTTTTGGATGGCGATAACCCTGATGAACTGATATAAGAAAAAGACATGAGATATTTTGCAGATCTATATGCTATTACTGCTACAATGAGAGGGCAATATGCACTTTCTATGGCTGTAAATGAGAGAACGGTTGAGATGAGTAAGACACATTCTGCGGATGAAGCATGGCATATTGCCTTGTTGGCCAACTGTCTTGTGCCAAACGAAAAGTGAGTTGTTCCCAAATGGGGTAGGAGGAGGTCGTAAGGAAAGATTTAAAGGAAAAGGGAACTTCTTGGGGGGGATGTAAAGGGGGAGGCTTTGAATAGGTTAGTATGGAAGATTACCATGCTTGGCTGTGTTGGACTCAGGCGGCCTGGTGCTGCAGTGAGTTTTTAGTAGTAGTAGTAGTTTCATATACTATTATAAAAAATCCCAGTTCTGATTGAAATGCAAAAATCAGAAGTTAAATGGGGAAAAAATAAAAGGTTTTAGGTAATAATGACAAAACTGGTATATATTATAAGACCAACAATTATTAATTTCAGCTCCCTGTACAGAATGTAATACAATAAGAGATTGCAGTGAAGAAAAATAAAAGCAAGTCAAAATACTAATCATAAGAAGACTCATAAGAATTACTTAACTACATTTAACAACAGCTTAAATACACAGCTTCACTTCTTTGACTACACAATTAAGTACAACGTTTGTAATATTTTCAAGAAGCTTACAAAGTCTACCCACTAGCTGGTTCATAACCAAGACGCTAAAAACTCCAGACATTCTCGAAGTTTTACGAAGTTCGAATTAAACACTACACAGATGTAGAATTCGTAATTTTTGGTTTTCTTTACTGGGAGTTGTGCAACTATAAAAATGGGAAAGTTAAACCTTTTATTTCAGCAACCAAAGTCTGATTTTGTAATTAAAATCAAGTAGCTATCAAGCTATGGCTAATCATAGGCAGCGCGCTAGCGCTGCCTAAGTAAAGAACGATGTGGGCACAATGTGTTGTTTTTTTGTTTTTTGTTTTTTTCTCCATACCCGGGCACTTCGTATCGAAGGAGTTGTCGTAGAAACTTCGAAAAGGGCTCATTCGATTGCAAATTGGAGCGACTAGTGTCCTTTTTAATAGTCAAAAGTGATTGGAGGGCAACTAGCCCCCCCCCCCCCCAAGCCCATCATTACCCCGAACACATCCAATCAAGATTTTGAGATAGCCATTTTGTTCAGTGTAGTTGATTTCCAGATAGAAAATATCTTTTTGAGGAGGACACTCCCCCACAACCCTCGGGGCAAGGGTTTTAAGTTATGCCTTGGGGGCATAAAAGGTTTTTATTGAAGGTGTTGTCGTAGAAACTTCAAAAAAGGCTCATTCGATTGGAAATTCAAAGGGCTAGTGCCCTTTTTGATAGTCGAAAGTGATTGGAGGGCAACTAGCCCCCCCACGCCCATCATTCCCCCAAACACTTCCAATCAAAATTTTGAGATAGCCATTTTGTTCAGCGTAGTTGATTTCCAAATAGAAAATATCTTTTTGAGGAGGACACTCCCCCACAACCCTCGGGGCACGGGTTTTAAGTTATGCCCGGGGGGCATATAAGGTTTTTGTAGAAGGCGTTGTCGTAAAAACTTCAAAAAAGGCTCGTTCGATTGGAAATTCAAACGGCTAGTGCCCGTTTTAATAGTAGAAAGTGATTGGAGGGCAGCTAGGCCCCCTCCCCGCGCCCATCATTCCCCCAAACACATCCAATCGAAATTTTGAGATAGCCATTTTGTTCAGCGTAGTTGATTTCCAGATATAAAATATGTTTTTGAGGAGGATACTCCTACAACCCTCAGGGCAAGGGTTGTAAGTTATGCCCTGAGGCATAAGGTTTTCATAGAAGGTGTTGTCGTAGAAACTTCAAGAAAGGCACATTCGATTGGAAATTAAAAAGGATAGTACCCTCTTTAATAGTCAAAACTGATTAGAGGGCAACTCACCCCCCCCCTCCAACTATAAAGAACGATGTGGGCACAATGTGTTTTTTTTTCTCCATACCCGGGCACTTCATATCGAGGGAGTTGTCGTAGAAACTTCGAAAAGGGCTCATTCGATTGGAAATTGGAAATGCTAGTACCCTTTATAATAGTCGAAATTTATTGAATGGCGAATTGCCCCCCCCCCCCCCACGTCCATCATTTCCCCAAACACATCCAATCAAAAGTTTCAGATAGCTATTTTGTTCAGCGTAGTGGATTTCCAGGTAGAAAATATATTTTTGAGGAGGACATTTCCCCACAACCCTCGGGGCAAGGGTTTTAAGTTTTGCCCTGGGGGCATATAAGGTTTTTAAAGAAGGCGTTGTCGTAGAAACTTCAAAAAGGGCTCATTCGATTGGAAATTCAAAGGGCTAGTGCCCGTTTTAATAGTCTAAAGTGATTGAAGGGTAACTAGGCCCCCCCCCCGCGCCCATCATTCTCCCAAACACATCAAATCAAAATTTTGAGATAGCCATTTTGTTCAGCGAAGTTGATTTCCAGACAGAAAATATGTTTTTGAGGAGGACACTTCCCTACAGCCCTCAGGGCAAGGGTTTTAAGTTATGCCCTGAGGGCATATAAGGTTTTTATAGAAGGTGTTGTCGTAGAAACTTCAAGAAAGGCTCATTCGATTGGAAATTCAAAGGACTAGTACCCTTTTTAATAGTCGAAAGTGATTGGACGGCAACTAGCCCCCCCACAACTATAAAGAACGATGTGGGTACAATGTGTTTTTTTTCTCCATACCCGGGCACTTCATATCGAGGGAGTTGTCGTAGAAACTTCGAAAAGGGCTCATTCGATTGGAAATTGGAGTGGCTAGTGCCCTTTTTAATAGTAGAAAGTGATTGAAGGGCAAATAGCCCCCCCCCCACGCCCATCATTCCCCCAAACACATCCAATCAAAATTTTGAGATTGCCATTTTGTTCAGCATAGTTGATTTCCAAGTAGAAAATATATTTTTGAGGAGGACATTCCCACACAGCCCTCAGGGCAAAGGGTTTTAAGTTATGCCCTGGGGGCATATAAGGTTTTTAAAGAAGGCGTTGTCGTAGAAACTTCAAAACAGGCTCATCGATTGGAAATTCAAACGGCTAGTACCCTTTTTAATAATAGAAAGTGATTGGAGGGCAACTAGACCCCCCCCCGCCTCCCACGCCCATCATTTCCCCAAACACATCCAATCAAAATTTTGAGATAGCCATTTTGTTCAGTGTAGTTGATTTACACATAGAAAATATGTTTTTGAGGAGGACACTCTCCCGGAACCCTCAGGGCAAGGGTTTTAGGTTATGCCCTTGGTGCATATAAGGTTTTTATATAAGGCGTTGTCGTAAGAACTTCAAAAAATGCTCATTCGATTGGAAATTCAAAGGGCTTGTGCCCTTTTTAATATTCGAAATTGATCGGGTGGCAACTAGCCCCCCCCCCACGCCCATCATTTCCACAAACACAACCAATCAAAATTTTGAGATAGCCATTTTGTTCAGCGTAGGCTAGTTGGTTTCCAGATATAAAATATATTTTTGAGGAGGACATTCCCCCACAGCCCTCGGGGCAAGGGTTTTAAGTTATGCCCTGGGGACATATAAGGTTTTGAAAGAAGGCTTTGTCGTGGAAACTTAAAAAAAACTCATTCGATTGGAAATTCAAAGGGCTAGTGCCCTTTTTAATAGTCGACAGTGATTGGTGGGCAACTAGCCCCCCCTCCCACACCCATCATTCCCCCAAACACATCCAATAAAAATTTTGAGATAGCCATTTTGTTCAGCGTAGTGGATTTCCAGATAGAAAACTTATTTTTGAGGAGGACACTCCCCACAACCCTCAGGGCAAGGATTATAAATTATGGGGCATATAAGGTTTTTATTGAAATCTTTGTCGTAGAAACTTGAAAAAGAGCTCATTCGATAGGAAATTCAAAGGGATAGTACCCTTCTTAATAGTCGAAAGTGATTTAAGGGCAACTAACCCCCCTCTCACGCCCAACTTTTCCCCAAACAAATCCAATCAAAATTTTTAGATAGCCATTTTATTCAACATTGTGGTAAGTTTCGGTAATTAAGTCTTTAAGGATGACAACCCCTCCCCCTCACAGCCCTTAGGGCAAGGGTTGTAAGTTATGCCCTGGGGACATATAAAGTTTTTATTGAAAGCGTTGTCGTAGAAACTTCAAAAGG
Organism: Artemia sp. Qi Xiang Cuo; assembly: GCF_049724085.1. NCBI lineage: Eukaryota > Metazoa > Arthropoda > Branchiopoda > Anostraca > Artemiidae > Artemia > Artemia sp. Qi Xiang Cuo. The sequence goes on from NC_142807.1 coordinate 54,353,372, forward strand.
AACTGTCGTAGAAACTTCGAAACTTCTGGGGGCATATAAGAACGATGTTGGCACAATGTATTGTTTATTAATTTTAACCTTTAAAGCAGGGCACTTCGTATCGAAGAAGTTGTTGCAGAAACTTTGAAAAGGGCTCATTCAATTGGAAATTTGAGTGGCTTGTGCCCTTTTTAACAGTCGGAAGTGACTGAAAGGCAACTAACACCCCTTCAACGCCCACCATTTCTCGAAACACATCCAATCAAAATTTTGAGATACCCATTTTGTTCAGCGTAGTTGATTTACAAATAGAAAATATGTTTTTGAGGAGGACACTCCCCTACAACCCTCAGGGCAAGGGTTTTAAGTTATGCCCTGGGGGCATATACGTTTTTTTTGTAGGTGTTGTCGTAGAAACTTCAAAAAAGGCTCATTCGTTTGGAAATTCAAAGGGCTAGTGCCCTTTTTAATAGTCAAAAGCTATTGGAGGGTTATAAAAGTTATGGAGTTATTGGGTAATTAACATAAGTTGGGCGCAAAACCCCTATGCCTTCCCAAGCCCAGAACAAAATTTTCACTTTACTGAAAAATACAAATGAAAAAGCATTGTCAGTTTAATATTCATATACTGAAATTTAGTGACTAAAATGTTAATATTATTCCTCACCCAATATTATTATTATATTAACATTTTGATTACTAAATATCAATATATGTATATTAAACTGACAATGCACATTCATTTGTATTTTTTTCAGTAAAGTGCAAATTTTGTTCTGGCCTTGGGAAGGCATAGGGGTTTTGCGCCCAACTTATGTAAATTTCTGCTCGTTTGGAGTTTGACTTGGTTAATTATTGTAATTTCTCTTTTTTTTGGGTTTCATTTATTTATCGATGCTGATTTGTGGTAGTTTCACACTTGGTAGATTATTTTATTTTATTTTTGCTCATTTCTTGTTAAATGGAGTTCTTTACTTTTCGTTGAAAAACGTATTTTGTGGAAAAAGTTTTTTTAATTAATTGGAAAAAGCCCACAGAGATATTCTGAGTGAGAGACAAAGCTGGCATTAGCCTTTTTCAAAATTGTATAAAAATATTGTCATTTGACTTGTTGGTGGAGAGTCTATCATACATCCATCCTAGGGCAGAATAAAGGTAATTCAAATAATCTATGAGTTTCAAATAGCCTTTAAGTCAACATTAGCAAAATTGAATATAATACTTGCAGAAATCAAAGAACAAAGATTGATTAGAACACATTCAAAACACATGAACAAAATCCAAAGCAGGATAAAGAAGATAGCATGGGGTCAAGAAAGTACTAAAAAACCTGTTCATAATTGTTACATAAAATCGGCCTTTTACTCCAGCTAGCAACTCATACAACATCGCCAGATTTCTTTTCAAAGATGAAACCCTAAGTATTTTTGCGGCCTCAATACCCTAGCTAGAGCAGAACAAGGTAATTTACCAAAAGAACTAGAATTGACGGCAGGCCCAACATTGATGATTTTCTAAAAAAAACCTGAGGGGAACTGAAAACAAGATTGTGTTTTCACTTATGTGACTTGCAGGCCAATCTCCATCAGATCAATATTTTTAACTCAAAGATCAAAAGTTCCGTTACAGCTACAAGTTTAAATATTGAGGAGTAATTCTGAAAATAATTGTAAGGAAATCACTCTTGGAATGGTAGCAAGAGGAGAAACTACTTCTGCTTTCACATTAAGAAATAGCTTTTATAGCTTGTTAAGATAATAATTTAATAAATAAAAATAAATAACTATTAAAAAAATAAAACAAATTGATAAATAAAATGAAAAATAATACCTAAAAGGATAAATAATAAAATAAAATTTACCCACTGTTCAGATCTAGTAACAAAAAGGGGAGAATTTGGAATTGGTTGAAATAAGCATTTCCAAACAAAACTGACCTGTTCGGTCCAGCTTCATAGCTATCTAGCATTTGCTAAACATTTTATGTGTAACCTAACAAACAATCATTTTGGGTATCTTAGTGTAATTTCACCCATTGTTGATCAAGTCTAGTAAAACAGGGCCTTTAAAATTGGTTGAAATGTGACATTCCAAGAGTGATCAGTTTGGTTAAGTTTATACTATAAAAACTAACCGCAGCAGACAATAACAGGCCAAAAAAAGTCAAAGACTTTTTTGGAATGTCGTTATAGACCATGTTATGGCCAGCACGATGAATCGCCTTCAATTCGGTCTTCAGTTCGGAGACCGGGTACTCTCTGATGCTGACTTCGCCGACGACATAGCGCTAGTTGCGAGCACCGTCGATAAGATGACCAAAGCTCTCCAGGTGCTTTCAGAAGAACCCTCGAAAGTTGGACTGAAGATCAACTGGCAGAAAACCAAAGTTATGCTCCTTGAGCCCCCCACGTCCCGTTCTACTGTAAAGGAAGTCAACATCGGAAGCAACCGAGTAGATGTGGCTGAAGACTTCACTTACCTGGGATCTATTCTGTCGAATGAAGGCTTGATCACAAAAGAGCTTACATCTCGAATTGCCAAAGCTTCAGCACTTGTTGGGAGGCTTAGCAGCATCTGGCGAAAGCCAAACGTAAGCCGCTTTACCAAAATGCGCATTTACAATGCGTCAGTCAGCACCGTCCTGCTGTATGGAGCGGATACATGGCCAGCTGCCAAATCGATCCTCAGCGCCGTCTATGTCGCTCAGACGAAACATCTCCGAAGAATCGAAAGACTTCACTGGACTGACTTCGTTAGCAACCAGATTCTCCTATCACGTACGGCTCAAACTCCTTTCTCGACGCAGCTCGCCCAGTGCACTGTTCGGTGGCACGGCCACCTCCTTCGCATGCCACGCGACGCCCCAGCACGGGTCGCATTTGACTTCGATCCCACCCTACACGGACGGAAACGACCCAGAGGACGCCCACCCACTAGGTGGAAGGACAAAGCCAATGAATTCCTCACCCAAGCCCACATCCCGGTGGAAGAAGCTGCAATCCTGGCAAGCGATAGGTCAACCTGGAGGCGCCTAGTCTCATCGTTCTCTACGCCGAACCCTCGGCAGGAGCCTTAAGTCAAGTAAGTCTAACAAACAAAAACAAGTATGGGCACACTTCTACAAGTACTGAAATTACTGTTAATCATGCAATAAAAAAAAGTATTGCAATTAAGCATGTAGCATTAAAGTCTATTTTGTAGAAAAAATATCGCATACAATTTGGTTGTTGACATAATTTTTTTAATCGGAAAAAGCATTATATTTTCTTGAAACAACTACAATTCATCCTTTTATTTTACATTTTTGGCAACCACTAGACTTAGTAAATTTGCAGGCAGGCAATAAAATCATCTTTCCATGCTCATAATAGCACAAAAGAAATAACTAACTAAACTAAAAAATACCAGAATCAAAATCTAAGTTGAAAAACACTGAGAAATTTGCTCAAGTAAAAATCAATATTTCTCATAATTGATTATTACAACTACTAATAATAACAACTCACTGCAGCCCCAAACCCCCGGAGGCCAACAAAACAGGGCACGCTCCTCTTCCATTCCACTCTATTAAAGCTTCCTTCTTCACACTCTCCCAATAAGTTCCAATTCCTTTAAATCCTTTCTTATGACCTTTACCCACTCCAGTTAGGGATGACCTACTTTTCTTTTGGCCCTAGATTGATGGCCAATAAGGACAATCTGTCATCCTTCATCCACAGAACGTATCCCAACCACCTAAACCTTCCTCTCATTATCAAACAGTTCGTGGTAACGAACTGTAAGTAAGGAGCGACACGCCTCAATAGTAACCGAAACTCTAAAAAACGGAATTTTTATACCAATAGATACATCAAAAGAATCAGATTTTAATTCTGATTTCAAATATATAAGTTTCATCAAGTTTAATTTTACCTATCAAAAGTTACGCGCCTGAGAAACCAATGGGTTTTTGATACCAATAGATACAACAAAAGAATCAAATTTCAATGCTGATTTCAAATATATAACTTTCATCAAGTTTAGAGAGGCTCATTAAAAGTTACGCGCCTGAGAAGTTGTGGCTTATTTTAGATAATAAGGAAAAAGACCATCATCACATTATATAACCTCGGTATAAATAACACCATCAAATTCAGCGTCTCAGAAAACCTCCCCTAGGAGTTATCAAGCTTATATCTACAAAAAGTGGAATTTTCCATTTTTTGCCAGAAGAAAGATCACGGATGCGTGTTTATTTATAATTTTTTTTTTCCCAGGGGTGATCGTATTGACCCAGTGGTCCTAGAATATCGTGGGAGGGCTCATTGGAACGGAAATTAAAAGTTCTAGTGCCCTTTTTAAGCGACCGAAAAAAATTGAGGGCAACTAGGCCCCCTCCCACGCTCATTTTTTTCCCAAGGTCACCCGATCAAAATTTTGAGATAACCATTTTGTTCGACATGGTCAAAACTACTATAACTATGTATTTTACGATAAATTGATACCCCAAATTCCCCGGGGGGGGGACTGAAAGTAATGAACTTTACCCAACGTTAACATATAGTATTGGTTATTGGGAAGTATACAGAAGTTTTCAGGAGGGGTTTTTTCTGATAGTGGGGGCTGGGTAGGTCGGTGGTTATCTTGGAGGATCTGTCCATGAAGGAAGTTTTCAAGGGGGAGGGGAAATTGCTATGAAGGGGCGCCAGACTTTCCAGCATTATTTATTGGTTATTGGGAAGTATACAGACATTTTCAGGAAGGATTTTTTTCTGTAGGGGGGGGGGGCTGGAGGACGGGGTTACTCTGGATAATATTTCCGTGGAGGATGTTTCTTTGGGGTAAGGGACATTTCTATGAAGGGGGCGCCGGATTTCCAAGCATTATTTAAAAAAAGATCAGAAATTAAATTAAAAAAACATGTATTTTCAACTGAAAGTAGGAAGCAACGTTAGAACTTAAAACGAACAGAAATCATTACGTATATGAGGGGGTTCTCCCCCAAGTCAATACCTCACTCTTTACGCTACAGTTTTTTTTAGTGCTTTCAAAAGAGCTACCTATTCTAATTAAACGGCCTTTGTCATTCAGAAGTTTGTGAATCAAAATTTTCTTTAACTTTTAACGCAAAGAGCGTGGTATTGACTAAGGGGAGAACCCCCCATATACGTAATAACATATACGTAATAAAAAAAAAAAACAACAAAAAAACAAGCGATACGGCTCAATAGTAATCGAAACTTTTAAAAACAGAATTTTGATGTCAATAAATGTATCAAAAGAATGTGTTCATAATGCTGATTCTAAATATATAAATTTTTTTTAGTTTAGTATTACTCATCAAAGGCTATGAGCCTGAGAAAATTTACTTGATTTTTTAAGGAGGGAGGAAACGTCACTAACAAGTGAAGGAATTTTAATGAAAATCACAGCGTAAGATTTGCCTATCAGGAAATGCATTACATTGGTTTCAAGCTCATATCTGCAAAAAACTGAGATTCTGCATTTTTAGCCAGAAGAAAAATATACGAATATAGAAGTTCGTTACGTAAGTTAATTTGTAAATAACGTCCTAACCAAATTTAGAGACATCCATTTAGCAAAAGAAAAGTAAAAATTTTATGCAAATTTAGTTGACTTATTCAATGACGGTGAGCCAAAATAAAAGCTGCATTAACTAAAAAACGATCAAAAATTAAATAAAAAAACAAGTGTTTTAAACTGAAAGTAAGGAGCGACATTAAAACTTAAAATGAACAGAAATTGTTCCGTATATGAAAGGGGCCGTCCCCTCCTCAACGCCCCGCTCTTTACGCTAAAGTTTGACTCTGTCTCACAACTTTATTTTTTTAAACAATAAAAAAAACTTTAGCTTAAAGAGTGAGGCGTTGAGGAGGGGACAGCCCTTTTCATATACGGCATAATTTCTGTTCGTTTTAGGTTTTAATGTCGCTCCTTACTTTCAGTTTAAAACACTTGTTTTTTTTTATTTAATAGCCGTAAAAACCGGAATAGAATCATTTCCTGTGTCGTTTAAGCGAATTGTTTTGATAATGTTTCTCTTTTTGTCCTTGATCACTTTCCACCGCACTTTCATTTTCTTGGTAGGGGCGAGATTCACCGTGCTGATTACAGTTGAGGGTCGCTTAACCCCTTTCTCGGAGGAGCTCACAGTGTTAGTAAGGGCAAACTGTAGTGAAAATAATAAATAATCCTTCGTTGGTATATTAATATCGGTATATTATTGTTTGAAATATTGTCAGTCAGACAACTACCCGAAACAATCTGTAGACAATTTCTATGGAAAATATCCTCTTCCGTCTTCTGAAGCACCCACGTTTTAGAAACATACTTGACTATTGCCATCACTGTAGTTTCTAGTATTCTAATCTTGGTTTGCAGACTTACCTAACCTATTCTTCCAAACTTTTTTCAACTGTGAAAAAAAACATCGGCTTAGGCTATTCTACTTTTAACATTTCACTGCATCGGCCATCTTTACTAATAATACTACCCAGGTAAGTGAAGCTATCCAATTTATTGATCTTCTTGTTACCCAACCTCTTCACTTCTAACTTTTATTTACTCCTACTCTCAGTAGATTGGTCGTCTTAACATTAATTTTTTAACCTATTCTTGTACCCTGGACTCTCAAAACCTCCAAAACATCATTCATTTTGCTAACATTTTCATCTATTACTCTCAAATCATCAGCAGAACCTAAATCTTTGAGTTTTACTTTCCCAGCCATGCTCTCCCTTATCCTATGCTGTATTTCTCAGGACAAAGACTATCAAAATGATCCATATAAACGGGACAGAACGCCACCCTGTTTAACTCCTGATTCAACACGAAAGCAGGTACTAACTCCCGGCAACAGAATAGTTTCTGTTAAATGTAACCTTTTATACCTTATCTTACCTGGCTCTGTAGGAAAAAGAGGTGTGGTCTCAGCAGCATTGACATCATTCAAAATCAAGTTGAAAAGCTCTCTGGCCATTCCTTCTGGCTTTTTGATTGATTCATGCTTCTTTACTACTTTCTTTGGCTTTCCAAAAATTGTTTGCTTTGTTACCTCTTCAGAAGGACGGTCAATCTCAAGGATGTCCAATACATCAGTCATTTTCTAATCTAGTAAAAGAAAAACCTTCATAGTAGGGATAAGCTAAGACACTTAGAAACATGGCCATTAACTACAACCCAAACACCTTTTCTCATTAAATAGAAAGTTCCAGACAAAAATACACAAGAAAAATCATAAATGAAGACAAGGGCTAGCTACCTGCCAGTATATTCTGAATCAGTCAAATAAAATAAAAGAACAACATATAACAAATCAATGTTTGGCAAGAATAATAGTTTATTCTTGCTAAAAATCTTACTTTTCTATATTCATACTATTGTAATTTCCTTCTATGGTAAAACATTTCTAGAGGGACATAGGCAGAGTAAACCAGGTTCTGGGTAATAGCTCAAATATTCATGAGGGTAGACAAATCAAGTTAGGGAGAAAATCAAGCTCTGGGTTGCAGGCAGCAGTAGCAAATTGTATATTTGAATAATGTATTGGCTAAGATTATAGATGACCCTTTTTGTTATTCTGGAAAATAGTTTTGTTAGGAGAATAAGACTTTCAGAAATGAACTCAGAGCCTAAGTTATGCCTAGGAACATCTTTTCAACTGTTGTATCCCCAACTGGGAAGTGGGAAGGGGGGGGGGCTCTGGATTGCAGGCAGCAGTAGCAAATTGTATATTTGAATAATGTATTGGCTAAGATTATACATGACCCTTTTTGTTATTCTGGAAAAGTTTTGTTAGGGGAATAAGACTTTCAGAAATGAATTCGTAGCCTAAGTTATGCCTAGGAACATCTTTTCAAGTGCCTATCTTTACTCCTTTCCTATTTCTTAGATTAAAAACTGCATAGAAGACATGCCTATACCTGTCTTAATATTAGAAAAAGATAAGTTTTTTCTTAGCTTTTGAGTCAGCGTTTCTTTGACTTATGGTTTTGAAAAAAAAAAACAGTTAAAGATAATTTAATAAACCATAATTCCCCAGTTACCAGGCATTAAAAAATATGCTTGTGACTTAAAACGGGCTAACTTACAGTCAACTAAAATCCAAGAAATATCTAGGATTTCGAAGTTCATGCAATGAGGAATTTGAAAACTTACTTTTTGAAATCTCACATAAAATTTTAGTTGCCCTAAAGCAGATGGTATCAATATACCAGAATTCTAGACTAAGAAAATCCTAAACTTTCATTTCAGTATTTTCTTCAAACACTGAAACGCAAATCTAAAATGGAGGAAAATAAACATATTTTTACAGGTCCTCTGTAAATTAACAATACTGCCAAAAAAGATGCTTAGGCATGTACAATACTGATAAGATAGTTCCCTTGTCAGCCATAGGCATATTATCTTATACTAATTGCTACCATTACAGATGGACATTACCCCCCCCCCCCGCTCTAACAGGAATGGATATAGCCTTAGGCTATAAGTTTGCTTATTTTGGGGGTTTGTATTGTTTTTGTTCCTCCTCAAAAGAAGGTTTTTAATGCCAATAAATAAAAAAAAAAATCCGAATAAAAGAAAAAAAAATAAAGTAAGAAAATTTTTTCTGTATGTGTAGGGGGGGGGGGGGTACTCCTGCGTTGATCAACGTTCTTTATTCTAAACTTTTACTTTGTACCCAATGCTTTAAGAAAGACTGTTCAGGCACAAGAACAATTGGAATGGAATAAAAAATACTTTTCACAAACTCAAGAATGGGGATTTTTATATGTACACTAGCTTTATACAAAACAATTTTCAGTTTGAACGCTTTAAAAATCAATTAGCTGAATATTTGCTGTGCTCATACATCCTTTTGGCATAGCACTATTAAAGTTTGGCATAAAGAGTGGGGGAGTTGAAGAGGGGACAGCCCCATCATGGAATATTTTTGGTTCATTTAATTTTAATGTTGTTCTTTGCTTTCATTTAAAAAAACATTTTGTATTTGATCTTTGTCTTTTTTTAAATACCATACCAAAGGCTACCCTAATGAGAGGCTACCACCCTCTCAAACTAAACTTTTAAATCAAAGTTTGACTTTTGTAGAACAATATTTGAAGAAAAAGAGCTCATTTAGTGTTAGGCCTATTTTCTTTTGAAATAATAGATAATCATCCAAAAAGAAATCTTGTCTCTTCTATATTTATAAGTAATATTCATATAATAATGATTTTATTAGGGTGAATCGGGGAAAGTTTGACACCATAATATATTTTTTTTTCTGTTAAATTGGCTCTCAAGATTTTTTTTTATGAGTATCTCATATCATCTTATATTAACCTTTTTTTAAAGCAGTTTCCCACATTATTCACTTTCTGATTGTCCCATATACCGTGCTTGTAACCCCTCACCAGGTCTCAAAGTTGGTGCAGTCTGCTATGTTGGACTTACCCCAGCTTTGGGGGAAGTGCAACATACCCTACTAGCTTTTTTCAAAATATGTCAAAAATAATATGGTTTCACCATCTTAAAGGGTATCGAGGAATCACTATAAGTCCACAAGCAAACAATTTTTATGTCAAACTGACTGGCATCAAAAGGCCAGAACATACTTTTTTCTGCTGCTGTGGGGTAGCTCCGACAGTGTCGGTATTACCCAACAGGTAAACGTTACAAGAATTTTAGCCGAGGTGCACGAATCACTGAATGTAAATGATTGCTTGTATTTTAAAAAAGAAAAAGATATCACACAAATTATGCTTTGACTTCAGATACAAAAAGTGACTCGTATATGTTGTAGCTTACATGAATGGGCATAAAACAACGATCTACTAACGCTTACCAGTAACTGCCTTGTACGACAAAATAACCTGACGGATTTGGGGCATTTAAAATTGTCTGGTTCCCACTAAGTTTACTGGCCCTGCAAAAATGTATTTGTCATCCAGAGTATCAATATCGTCTTTCTTTGGCCAATTGAATGTGTAGGTAGCAAGACTTAAGCAGTCAAGAAACTTGAGTTTAACTTTTTCTCGTCAGGAAAGTCTAGAACCCTTCCTATGACCAAACTTGTTCGTGATTCCTAGCATTGTATCTAACTGCATAGTACTCATTTAGCTTGGGAACAATCCTTTGCTTACTGGGTGTCTCCTTGCCATCACTGTCACTTTCTTGAATAGTATCTTGAGTACTATGATTATCCTCATTAGAGGATGATCACTTGCATAAGTTCAAGGCGGATGTCTGATTCGCTATCACTCAAATCTCTATTTGCTTTCCTCTTAGGAAGATTTTTTTTTCGATTTCACACCCTTCCTATCTGAACTTTTCTTCTTCCCTTTGCTTTTTGCTTTCAGATTTTATTCCTTCTCAAGCACTTCTAGATGTTCTTTTGATGTTATCACGACAAAACGAAAAAATAATAAAAAAAGAGAAAAACGAGGATTATACAAGCCAGTGAAACATATGAACTAAAATGCAAATATTTTGGCCAAGACCTCCGCTTGACAGTCCTCAGTGCAAGATAATAACATCAAAATTACTAATAAAACTCCATTGAGACTCTAAAAAGAATATCAAACCTGAAACACAAAACACAACTGAAATTTGAAGACCCTCTCCATGTAACGGTGAGAGGGTAATTGAATGAAAAAATACAGTACTGAATAGGAATTCAATTTTTTAATTTATGCAGAGTATTTTTTAAGGCTAAACGCTTTCCGGGTAAAACATCATCAGAGATTAGGTTAGGGCAACATCAGAGAAAGGTTGCTCTCAATAGAGACACGGGAGAAACCTATTTAAGCCCCATTTATAATGAACTAATAAATTCTGATCGTTTTTACTTAAATATTAAAAAAAATCACATTTTGCAACCTAACCTAATCTCTGATGATGTTTTACCCGGAAAGCGTTTAGCCTTTAAAAATGCTCTGCATAAATTAAAAAATTGAATTCCTATTCAGTACTGTATTTTTTCATTCAGTTACCCTCTCACCGTTACATGGAGAGGGTCTTCAAATTTCAGTTGTGTTTTGTTTTAAAGGCTTGAAATTCTTTGTCTAGTATCAATTGAGTTTTATTAGTAATTTTGATGTTATTATTTTGCACTGAGGACGGTCAAGTGGAGGTCTTGACCAAAATATTTGTATTTTAGTTCATATGTTTCACTGGCTTGTATAATCCTCGTTTTTCTCTTTTTTTATTATTGTTTCGTTTTGTCATGATTAGCCAGTGTGGTCTTAGAAATTATTTATGTTATCACTTCTGCCTCTCTTGCATATTTCTTCCGTTTTTCTATTCCTGAAACTGATGATAGTTTGGGCCGCTTGATTGAGTCAAGAAGAATCTCTTCAAAAGTTTTTGACTGGTTGTCAAACAACTTCCTTGGACTAAAGGTAACAGAAAAGGTAATTTTTTCTAGTTCAGTGTTCATGTTGGTTCTGACTTTAGATGTGCTTGCCTTTTCCTCTTGTTCCTTTTTCATTTGTGCATAGCATCTCAACTTGGCAGGTTCAAACTTTGGTCTAGTCAATTACTAATGGGTTTACTCTAATTAGAACGTTCAGATCGAAAATTCCAGTTGCTTTGAACGACTTTTGATCAGACTAGGAGTCAGATAGGTATCCCATACCTTTGATAAGAGACATACAAAATTCTTCTTTGACAGAATGTTGCCAGGTTGCTCCCCCTGTCATTTTGCCTGGTTGTCAAACAACTTCCTTGGACTAAAGGTAACAGAAAAGGTTATTTTTTCTAGTTTAGTGTTGACGGTGGTTGTGACTTTAGATGTGCCTGCCTTTTCCTCTTGTTCCTTTTTCATTTGTGCATAGCGTCTCAACTTGGCAGGTTCAAACTTTGGTCTGGTCAATTATGGATGGATTGACTCTCATTGGTACACTCAGATCGAAAATTCCAGTTGCTTTGAACGACTTTTTGAACAGACTAGGAGTAAAATAGTTATCTTATACTTTCGATAAGAGACATACAAAATCCTTCTTTGACAGAATGTTGTCAGGGTGCTCCCTCTGCCATTTCACGAGATTCTGATCATAAGAAACTTTCATTCCCTTGAAAACCACTTTATCGAGAGGTTGAAGCATGTCGGATGCATGTGGAGGTAGCTTGAGGATTGTCACATTATTTTCGTCTGCAAGTTTGACAAAAGCGAGAAAAAGATGCGAGTCATGTTCATCTAAGATGAGGAGTACCTTTCCCTCTACATGAGGGAAAAATTGGAATTCAAACCAGTTCATAAAGAGATCAGACGTCATCCACCGTTTCTTGGTAGATCAGTAGGATGCACCAGGGTAAGCTCCATCTACAGGTATCCATAAGGTCCAGGTATTTTTTGCAGAGAAAACTATTAAAGGTGGAATTTTTTCTCCATTTGCACTGATACAAGCCAAGATAGTATGTATTTTCACGTCCATTACCACTTGTTCTACGAGTGGCTGGTGAGCCTCTGGCTCCAGCAACTTTCGTGTTGCCAGGATCCCTGCAGAAAGATTTCTTGTCCAAATTTAACCAGCACTGGGGTTTGTCATGAATATTCATCACTGTGGCAGTTTCATGCAACAGTTCATAAAAACCATTCATTATGAAGGGGTCAGATTGCTGCAGAAGTCTTTTGTTTTCTGGTCTTTCTGGTTTCTACAGTGAAATTTTGGTTTGAAACTTGAACCCCACCCACCAGTCATGAGCAGGTCGGCTGTCCTTAAATCTTGTTTGAACTTTGTTCTTGATGAGATAGTCTTGGACTTGGTCAAGGAATTTCAGCTTGCTGAGACCTATGCCCCATTTTTTAAGTATTCGGAGACCCTGAGCCATATCCTTTTCTATTTCAGTGGGAATTTCTTGGCTCCTCCCTCCACCACAAACTCGTTTTTTGAATTCTGTCTTCTTCATAAGATGGTCATGCAAGGTAGTGCACGGTATCTGAAACACTTTGGAAGCCTGTAGCATAGACATTCTCTTTGAAGATATCTCTGCTAGCGCGTTTTGTAGGTAATTTTCCATAAACTGACTCTTTCCTTCAAATTAATTTAATGGCAAATAAGCAACACAATGGGAAGAAAAGACTTAACGTATGGAAAATTCTTTTATTTTAAGAAAAAAAAAGTTGGGTATGTCTAAAAAATGTGTTGAGAACAATTTTTGTGCATATTAGGACGTAATAATTTTTTTTAACATGTTTCCAGTAACACAATAGGAGAGGGGCTCCTGTAAAGGAAACATCTTAATAAAATAAAAACAGCGTAATTATATACCTTATTTTACACTATTTCCAAATACCATTTTCATTTTTTTTACAATGAAACACCCTCCAATGGTCCCATATGTAGCCCAAATAATATATATCTCTGTATATTGTCAAGTAATTCTTGCAGTTATTCTAACACTAGTTATTCTTGACGTTTTAGCCCCTTCACCTGAGATATATTTTATAGGCTGCACTATTTCAAGTATGATTATCTTTCAGGGATAGGGTGAATCAGGGAAAGTCCGACAATGACCTGCAATTTTTCTATAGTTCATTGTATCTGTAGGAGGCTTTCAAATTTTCTTCCATATTAGTACCAGTAGGCAATAGCGTCATCAACTTCTGGCAAAGTTAGCACCCCTTCTGTTCAGAAGGTTTGGAAGTTTTTTAGACGGCATTTATTTAGGAACAAAGGCAACTGACTTTACGTTAACTTATGCAGATTATAACGTAAGTGAGATAGAGAATTTTTCATTTCTTAGAAACTAGAAGACCAAGAGCATCTTCCTGATTTTTCAAAACAAACTAATGTTATTAGTTTAATAGATAAGAGGGGTGTCAGTCTTACACCTAAAAAAGTCCATCTGGGGAAAGCCTGACATGCCTGACTTAACCCCTACAGGAGAAGTTTGGCAGGGGTATTGGACTTACCCCATGTTACCAAAGATCAATATTTCAAATGATAGAACAGATTCTAAGCTTTAGATAATAAGGTTTGAAGCCAGTAACCATCTTTAGATGACTCTACTTACTTAGTGGAATGTAGTGTTGTGTTGATCATTCATGTATTGTAGTTCTGTACCTGTTTTCGTTTATCTTTCTCCCTTTTCATTGTTTTTCTGTCTTAACCTTTACTTGTGACCAGCTGTGCAAAAAGTGGGCTAGCAAAGTAGCAATGCTACTTGGCAGTTATGAAATCTGTTGGCAGATTTTGTCTGAAAATACCATTTTTAAATATAAAAACAACTTTTGCTCAAAGAAAAGCTGTCAAGTTGTGCTCAGCTGGGCAGAAAGTGGGGTAGCATAGTAGCAATGCTACTTGACAGTTTTCATGGCCTAGTCGCCACCCCTAGTGATTTATCAGTAGTGACAATCCACCCCTAGTAACTATAACATTCACTTAACTTGACATAATTTTTTCTCTACTTTCAAAAGTTTATGTCTCAATTATTTATTACACATCAAAACCAGACATAGATCATTGAGTTACTGACATCAAAACCAGACATGGATCATTGAGTTACTGGCATCAAAACCAGACATAGATCATTGAGTTTCTGACATCAAAACCAGACATAGATCATTGAGTTATTGACCTTTCTTCCTATGCTAGTAAAAGTATACTGACCTTTTCATAGTTGTAGCATAGTGATCAATGAGTATCAAGCATGCATTTTGGTATGCATTATTTTCACTATACCAATATCATTGGAGTGAATAACTCAATCCATAAACTATCAGCAATAAGCCATATACAGTATACTTCAGACTTTGAATACTATACTCCACTAGCAGTATTAGAGTACATAGATACAGTACTTTTGAAAAAATAGTACATATGTAATTATGGAGTATGATATTTATGGCTAGTATATGGCTTGCCTTTGAATTAGATTACATTGTCAATTGTGATTCAGAAAACTATTGATATAAAATTCTTTAAACTACTGTGAAAGAGTTCAATTTTCTCTCCTGGATCTCCTATTTGTCAAAGATGAGGAGGCAATCCAAAGTATAGACCCAGAGCCACCTTTTGGCATAAGTAACCATGTAGCCATAACTTGTCGACTAAAGATGTATCTGCAGACAAACAATTTTAGAAAGCACATGTATATAAACTATAGCAAGGTCAGGCAAGATTTAGCTAACCATGATTGGTCTTTTGTTATAAAGAATAAGGTAGAGGGAACTTGGCTTGAGATGAAAAAGGGCCTCAGTGAAACAATTGCAAAACACCCAACAACCACTTGGAAACAAAGACCAAGAACACTCTCATTCATCACATGAGAAATCAAGCAAGCAGTCCAAAAGAAAAAGAAGTTCTGGAGAAGGTACAAGGACGTCCCAATGCAGGCAAATCATGAAAATTCAAACAAATACAAAACAAAGTCCACTACCTTACAAGAGAAGTTACTAAAAAGTATGAGGAGTCTTTAGCTTCAGTGTCGAAAACAAACCCAAAGAAATTTTGGAAGTATGCCTCCACTTAAAAACCCAGAAGAAATTCAGTAAAGGAACTCTCAGTTAATGGGAGCATCATAAGTAACCCTGGAGATATAGCTGTAGCTCTGAACCAGCAGTTCAAGTCAGTTTTTACACCTCCAGGAGATGCCCCCTTGCCACAGGTGCCAGAATTTGATATTCAGAAACCAATACAAATTATTACTGTCAACACTTTGGATCTGGAATCATGGTTCAAAAGTTTGAACACAAATAAGTCAGTTGGTTCTGATGGGGTTCACCCTCAGACTTTGAAAGAGGCTCATGCAGAGCTTGCCCTCCCCCTAGCAAAACTGTTCCAGAAGTCTCTTGATACCAAACAAGTCCCTCAAGACTGGCAAAATGCAAATATTACACCTGTTTGCAAGGGTGGAAGCAGGATCTGTGCTGCATATTACCAACCCATTAGTATTACCTCAACAGTCAGCAAAATGCTTGGAGGAATTGTGAATACTGCTGTTATGAAACACCTGATTAACAACAAACTACTTACTGATAGCAACATGGATCCAGATCAGGATGCTTGGTTGAGACAAATCTTATTGATGCATATGAATGTGAACAAACTGCTAGACCTGGGTATCTCTACTAATAATATTCTATTAGACTTTGCAAAGGCTTTTGACAAAACTTGCCATCACCGTTAAAAGGCAAAACTCTTAGCTACCGGGATACAGGCTGAGGTTGTTGAATGAGTGATACAGTTCCTCTTAGGAAAAAAGCAGAGTTAAAGTGTATGGGGATAAGGGGCAAGAATTCCTCTCAGAAAATACTGGAGTTGATAGTGGTAGGCCCCAGGGAACAACCTTGGGCAAAACACTTTTCAACATTTTCATTAGTGATGCATATGGGCTGTAAGAAATAAGATGAGCACTTGGGCCAACAATTCAAAGCTTATTGGGCTTATTGAGCCACTATACAGGAGGACCTGGATTCACTTTCCCTTTGGGCCAGCTAATGGAAGTTTGAGTTTAACATTCAGAAATGAAAGACAGTCCATTTCGGAAAAAAGCATGAGAAGTGGCAGTACAATATGAGTGGAGGGGATGGCTCTAGGCAATCAATTGGTTCTTCAGCAGCTGAAAGAGATTTGGGAATAGTCATCAATGAAGAATTGAAATTCCACAAACACACACAAACACCGGTTGCCAAAGCATCTCAGACCCTTGGAATAATTAAGGGTACAGTATGTAGCAGATCATCTAAAGTCATGACAAAGCTGTACAAGGGTCTCTGGCAACCATTGCTGGAATTTGGGAAGTGTATTGCCATGCCCCTGAATAAGGGTGACCAACAGAAAATAGAGTCTGTTCAAAGACATGCAATCAAAGCTGTTGATGGATGCAAAAACCTCCACTATCCATCTGGCCTAAACAAACTACAGCTCCCAACACTTTTCTACAGACAACAGAGGCATGATATCATCATGGCTTACAAGCTACTGCATGCTGATTCCTCTACTCAGAAGTCTTTCCAACTTGACAAATCATCCAGAACAAAAAGGCATAGTAAGAAGCTGCTTCACAATAGAGCTCACAGCAGACTCTGCAACCACTATTTCTCCAATAGAGTGGAGGCCCCCTGGAACAGTCTTCCCAATGCAGCTGTCACCACTTCCTCTGTTGATGCATTTAAGATGGTTGTTCATAAGAACTGGTCCACCAAACCATGCAAAACAGAGTGGGACTCTGCCATACCAATGGCTCCCCATCATCACTGACCAGCAACCCTACAGAATTTTTTCCTTATTTTGCCGGGTAATGTGATTCAAGGTAATTTAAGATAATAGAAGCAGAAAAAGAGGGCCAATCTAAATACAGTCTCTTGAGATAAAATGTAAAACACAGATGCATTTGAGAGAAAATCACTACTACTATCACTAAAACTACAACTTCTTCAGTGAGTGCTACTAAGGCTGAGGATACTGAAACAAACATCTGAGGAAATATTGAGGAGAAAGTTGAACTAAATCAAAGCATATTAGGCATATACTGATTGCTGATAGGGGAGTATTAGCAAATTTTTTAAATGAATTATCAGATTACAACTACAATAACTACTATGATACCAGTACAATTAAGGATAAGAGCAATGGCATTTAGGCTAAATGACTGTTTTCATTTCAACAAAAAGAGCTTGTTTAGTGTTGAAGTAATATATAATTATTTATTTAGGCAATGATATCTTAGGCTCCAATCACTTTGGACTTTTAAAGAGGGCACTAGAACTTTCAAGCATAGTTATCTTTCTAATATATGGTATAATCTAGATATAATCACTCTCCACCCATACACTTTTGAGGTTTGGCACCCCCTGGGACTGCATATTCAACACTCGCCTGATCCTCTTTGCTGAATCCATGCCTATAGGGCCCTTTTCTATCAGTTGATTAGAATGAAAGTATTCCCACCAGTTGACAAATATGTTCAACCAATTAATGATGTTCAGGGCCAACAAGGAGGGGTGTCAATAATTTCTTAGACCACACTGCTTTTCCATTGACAAAAAAACTAGCAAGAAAAAATGGGTTTTAATTTTATTAAAGCAGTGAAACAATAAATAACAGCAAATAAACACTTAATTAACAACTTAATTAGGGGTTATGGGCTGGGGGTTAGGTGACCTTCATTATTTATTCAAGTAAATATATTCTTCACTTTTTGATAGATTTCCATTTATGCATTGATTGTAAGAGGAGAGTGATGCATGGTATCAATATAGACATTCACTTTTGTTTATTGCATTTCATACACCAGTGCTGGAAGTTTTGTTTAATATGTGAGTTTGTTTCTTACTTATTTACTTATAGTTTTTTTCTCTCTCTCTTTGTGTGTTTAATTCTTGTATTTCTATGTGTGTTATTTTTAAAAGAACATTTTTTTGCGGGGGGGGGGGGATGCTCCTGGACATGGGGCCAAACTATTCAGAGTATTTTTTAATTAAGTGTTTATTTGTTTTTATTTATTGTTTCACTGCTTTATTAAAATTAAAACCGTTTTTTCTTGCTTAATTTCTTGTAAGGAGGGATGTCAATTTACAAAAATGTGGAGGGGGTACAATATAATTTACTAAATATAGGAGGGGGGGTAATTTTCATGTTTAAGTTTTTTTAATGAAAATACCAAAAAGGTACTTCCTAATGAAAAAATACAAATATTGATAAATACAAAATGTTGCAGGGCAAAAAACCAGACTCAATTGTCTCCCCCTCCCTGTTGGCTCCCTTACCAACAAGAGAGATGAACATGAATTGCTTGGATTCCTGCTTCAAAGGGTTTTGAGATAGACTTTGTTTTTCAGAAATCACTAACTTGGCAGTAGAGCTAACTTGGCACTAACAGCTAAGCAGTAAAATCAAATCTAAATTATTCACAGCAATGAAAAGGGAATTTAGATTACAACTGGAGAGTAAAAATAAATGAGATTAAAAACAGTAATCCCTGAAAAGGATACATCTAATCTTTTTAATTGTTCTAATCCTTCTAATAAAATCCAATCCAATCTTCTCCAATCAAAGGATTGGATAACTTAGCCATAAACCAAATTTAGCAATCATGAATTTTAGCTATTCAATGAGTTTACAAAAGCTTCCACTCCTTTAGAAAGTTTTTAAGAGCTCTTGTCTCTGCAATATTTATATCTAATATTTATATAATAATGATTTGATTATGTCTGAAAGATAATCATACTTGTCTATCACTAGCCTATTATATAAAAACAAGTTGTAAACTAGTATGGGACAGCCTGGGACCAATATAATTTCAGGGGGGGGGGGGCAAAATGGGGTCTTGGAGGAGCAGTCCTCTCCTGCCCATAGAAAATTATGACCCTGGTTGACTAGTTCAGATAGAAAGTTTCCCTTATTCTCTAATTGGCAGGCCTTGGCTGAGTTTCCAGAGGAGTTCAAATAAACTGAAAATCAGTGCTGATATTCAGGTGACAAAGTGATGATGTTTAGAAAGCTTAATCATACCTACAAATAAAGTTAAAATACTATTCAATACCTTATTTTATACTCTTTCTGGATTAACCCCGGCCTAACCTTTCTAACCTTGCCCAAATTTATAGACTATAAAATATATTTTCTGTGTTTTTTATATTCTTGATTTTGTCACCATTGATTCAATTAATGGTTAAATTGGCTTTTACAAGAGTGATGCTAACAGAGGTAGGCTATATAAACTACACCTAAATTGAGAGAAAAGGCTATCATCTTTGTTAGCCTGTGCTTTGTTGAGCTGCATGTTTGACTATGGTACTAATTTCTGAAAATATGAAGGGCAAGCCAGTAAGACCAATTTAGCTGCTGTCACACCAGCTAGTAATGGGTAACACAATTTATTAAATAGCTCATAACTCAGAAAGTTTCCAGTACCATCCTTCACTTATTGTCACAAGCAGGGTGATTGTGATTACAGCTTGTAAGATTCAATGGACACTTCCCATGAGAATACAACCAAATTAAGATACTCTGTCATTCCTGAGTTACACCCTTTTGACAACCCATATATGCATAACATGTTTGGACTTAGTTAAACACTTCCCTCAACATTCCTTGACAGACTCACCTTAATAGGCTACCCTTTGTATTCTGGAAAAGTATTGGTAAAAAATGCAATATATGCAGCAAAACAAAGCACAAAGCTTAGGCCAACAAAGCGGAGATTCAACTTTCTGAAGCACAGGCCAGCAAAGATGATACCTTTTTCTCTCATTTTAGATGCAGTTTATATAGCCTATCTCTGTTAACATCACTCTTGTAAAAACCAGTTTACCCATAAATTCAATCAATGGCAACAAATCAAGAATATAAAAAACACAGGAAACATATAGCCTAACACAGGCTATAAATTTGGGAAAGGTTAGGCCTAAGTTGGGTTAAAATTGAATTGGTATCAAAAGCAACAATTAGCCTATATTCAGAAAGAGCATAAAATAAGGCATTGAGTGGTATGTTTATTTTGTTTGTAGATCATAGCCTATATGTGGGTAAAGTTCTACCAAATCATATTATTGAGTTAGAAATAAAAGTGAACACACCATTTGATGCCTTTTTTTTATGCTGATAATGAATATAATAACCATTTCTATCAGAAATACATTTCAGCCCCCCCCCCCCTATATATAGGCCTACCTAACCCAACCCTGAATTGGCAAATATAGGGGGGGGGCTGAAATTCATTTCCAATAAAAATGATGGTAAAATTCTACTTTAGCTACTTTTGACTATCTCAGAAAGGGGTTAGGTTAGGAAAATGAAACTTTCAGGGATGGGTCTATGGGTTAAAGTATGCCCCAGGAAGGTATTTTCAAGTACCTACCTCCACTCTTTCTCCCTCTAGAGGGTCCTGACCTTTGATGACCTTTAAAAATCTGTGAGTTATAGAAGTGAAACCATGCAAAATAGATCTTCTGCTTAAATGAAGTATAACAAAATTGTTGGTCAATATATACCAAATCATATTATTGAGTTAGGACTAAAGTGAAGGCACCATTTGATGCCTTTTTTTTATGCTTATTATAAATATAATAAGCATTTCTATCGGACATTAATTTCCGCCCCCCCCCTATAACTGACAAGTCCGGGTTAGGTGGCTCCTATATAGGGGGGGGGGGCTGAAATTCATTACCAATAAAAATGCTTATTAGCCTATATTCTTAAAACAGTTAAAAAAAGGCATCGAAGTGTGTATTCACTTAAGGCCTATTTGAAGATAAATAGTATGAATTGGTATCGAAGGTGCCCAATGGATATTCTTAAAAAAATTACATTCTATAGAATGTAAAAATAATATCCAACTACACTTAGTATCAAGATAAAATATCATGCTAGACAGATATTAACATTTTTAAGATTTACACCTTTACCTACCTAGCTGAATATTTGACTGTCTATGCAATATACAGAATATCTACCTAGTTGGATAATAACATAGCTTAGTGTTTTGGATATATATCCAAATAGGCAGATAAGAAGATTCTCTAAGCAGTTTTGGCTTAATATCCAACTAGCCAGATAAATTGTTTCTCTTAGGAACAGCAAGAATATCCACCTAGTTGGATAATAATGTAGCTTAGTGTTTCTGATATATATATCCAACTAGGCAGATAAGAAGATTCTCTAAGCAGTTTAGGGTTAATATCCAACTAGCCAGATAATTCATTTCTCTTAGGCACAGCATGAACATGTAACTAGGTGGATAATACCAAGTCTTAACACTTCTGATATAGCCTAGATCCAACTGGGAGGATAAGTAAATTCCATTACACATTTTTCAGATAATATCAAACTAGCCAGATAAATTGTTTCTCTTAGGCATAGCAAGAATATCTACCTAGTTTGATAATAATGTAGCTTAGTGTTTCT
This sequence comes from Artemia sp. Qi Xiang Cuo, assembly GCF_049724085.1. Lineage (NCBI taxonomy): Eukaryota > Metazoa > Arthropoda > Branchiopoda > Anostraca > Artemiidae > Artemia > Artemia sp. Qi Xiang Cuo. The sequence continues at coordinate 54,375,183 of NC_142807.1, forward strand.
GATATATATCCAACTAGGCAGATAAGAAGATTCTCTAAGCAGTTTGAGGTTAATATCCAACTAGCCAGATAAATTGTTTCTCTTAGGCAGAGAGAATATCTACCTAGTTCAATAATAATGTTGCTTAGTGTTTCTGATATATATCCAACTAGGCAGATAAGAAGATTCTCTAAGCAGTTTGGGTTTAATATCCAAATAGCCAAATAATTCATAACTCTTAGTCATAGCATGAACATCTAACTAGGTGGATAATGCCAAGTCTTAATACTCCTAATATATCCAACTAGGAGGATAAGTAAATTTCATTATACAGTTTTGGGATAATATCCAACTAGCAAGATAAATTGTTTCTCTTAGGCACAGCAAGAATATCTAACTAGGTGGATGATAATGTAGCTTAGTGTTTCTGATATATATCCAACTAGACAGATAAGAAGATTCTTTAAGCAGTTTGGGGTTAATATCCAACTTGCCAGATAAATTGTTTCTCTGAGGGTGAGATAATAACTACCTAGTTGGATAATAATGTTGCTTAGAGTGTCAAACATATATACAACTAGTCAGATAAGAATATTCTCTAATCAGTTTGGGGCTAATATCCCACTAGCCAGATAATTCATTAATTCATTAGGCACAGCATGAACATCTAACTAGGCTAGATGGATAATACCAAGTCTTAACACTCCTGATATATATCCAACAAGTTGGATAAGTAAATTCCATTAGGCTATACAGTTTTGGGATAATATCCAACTAGCCAGATAAACTGTTTCTCTTAGGCACAGCAAGAATATCTAACTAGGTGGATAATGCTGAGTCTTAGATATTATAATAGGCTAAAAATTTAACTAGACAGGAGGTTACTTAACTAGCCTACCTAGTTTGATTAATATCAGAAGGGCTATGATAAAGTATTATCCCCCAAGTTAGATGTTTATTCTATATCTAAGAGAAAAAATTGTCTGACTAGTTGGATATTATCACTAATTTATATGAATAACTGACTTATGTGTCTAGTTAGATATATAACAAAAATATTAAGTTAAAGAATGGTCCACCTAGTTAGAGATACTAACTTGGCTTTTATGCTTTAGGCCTATTGTATTTGGCTAGCAAGATAAAACTGTTTTTCTTTTGAATTTTAATTATTTTCCTAGTTGGATAATTTCCAATTTGCTTAAAAGGATTTTTCAGATAGCTAACTAGTTGGATAATTTTGGCAATAACTAAGTATGGTTGGATATTATTTTTACATTCTATAGAATAGAAATTTTTAGATAATATCCATTGGGTATACTCCCTAGTAGAAATGCTTATTATATTTGTAATCAGCATAAAAAAAGGCATCAAATGGTGTATTCACTTTATTTGAAACTCAATAATATGATTTGGTATATATTGACCAAATTGTTTTCAGCTTCACAATTTTGCTCAATCCCAATTTATAAGGTTTTAAAGATATGGAAATACATTTCCTAAATTTTGGAAATAAAAAATTGATATGGCTTAAAATTCTGCTCATATAACTGAAATTGCATTTTCAGAATAAAAGCCAGAGAAGAGGAATCTGATAAAATAACACCAAGGTAAAATAATCTTTTGTCAAAATTTCAGTAGGTAAAGAACTGTCAATCAGGTATTTTTTAGGACCCACTAGAGAAAGAAAGCCTGATAATAGGTACTTCAAAACACCTTCCCAGGACATACTTTGACCTATAGACCCATACCTGAAAGTTTCATTTTCCTAACCTAAACCCATTCCAAGATAGCCAAAAGTAGAATTTTACCACAATGATTATTATACTCGTAATCAGCATAAAAAAAGGCATTGAATGGTGCATTCACTTTCGTCCTAACTCAATAATATGATTTGGTAGAACTTTACCAGAAGTCGTCTCTGAAAGTGGTAAAAAGCTCCATTTGACAGCTCAATGACTCTTAAAGATAATAAAGAACCCATATCCCTGAGCTGTAGGCTAACTAACTTCCTTCTATTTCACCAAACGTGGGCTTTGACTCACTCTGTGAGTTGATATGAGCTACTGAAACTTATCCCTTCCAAACAGTGTTTCCACTTATCTTTTCCAACAATCTGTAAAATCTTGACCATTTTCGGGAGAAAATCGGGAGACGGCTCTCAGGATTCGGGAGGAAATCGGGAGATGGATCTCAGGATTTAGTAGAAATTTTATTTTTTTTGTACTTTGTATTGAGTTTTTGGAGGTGTTCGAGCGATTTGAGCATAAAGTACCACATTCTAAATGTTTGGAGTGCAGATTTACTGGAGCCAGCTGCAATTCAGGAAAGAAAATTCGTCGATCAACGTTTCAAACATGACAAAAGGAAGCAGCTAGAAGCTTGAAATGTATTTAATTTTGAAACTAAGTGCAGTTATATTTCATTCAGACCCTAAAGCTGTTTAATTAAGTCATTTTTCTTAAACGACCCCTACTTTTTTTTGCCCTTTCAGATTCTATACGACAGCCCACTAAGTTCAGGACTGGGACAGAAAATTTGGACGAGTTACGGACACTAGGCCTTTGACCATTGAGTCTGAGTTGAGCGGATAATATTTTTACCACCATCCCTAGAGGTATTCACAAATGATAAAGAGAAAACTCAAAGTCGTAGCTCATTAGTATTGATATAACTGAAAAAATAAGTATAAGAAATAGTATAACTTTCAGATACATATACCAAATTACATTCATAATCTGCGTCTATCGCGTGGCTTTTTATGTGAGCAGCCACCTCTGATCATGCAGTAACTCAGCTGTGCTGGCATACGGTACTACTCCTTTTAGCCTCTTTCTGAGGGGCTGGTCAACCATCAGTGTGTCTGCTGTAACTCCGTCTCGTTTCATTTGAAGTTTCGTCTGAATTGTGGAAGCCAAAGTTATTGTTACCAAATGATTCCTTCTGTCCGTCTTTACTTCTTGAGTAAGCTGAACAGTCTTTCTGAAGCTATGTTTCGAAAACAGCAAGGAACACAAGTATTGTACAAACATTGCTAAGTTTGGTTTCCACGGTGGTCCTTCGCACTCAAAGCCGATTTCCAGTAATCCAAGGCTGTCAGTGTCACTGTTTAAATCATTATCGAAATGTTCCCGCTATTCTTCGTCAATGGCGCTTTTCGACACTTTTTTCATCTTTTCTTCGCGGTTTTATGTTAAGTTTCCAGGCCCGAAATTCTTGTTCAACTCGAAGAAAACTAACAAAACTACATATAAACAAATGTGTGATGCATTTTTTGCGCCTGTGCAACTTCCACACACGCCAAAAAAAATTAAGCTTGGAATTCTTAATTTTACCAAATCTTTTCTATTAGTTTTATTCCTGGTAAGATTTCGTTTTTAAACTTCCAATTCTTCAGCCTGCAAATTCTGAAATTTAAGCACTTTTTTTTAGATATTTGATTTATAATTTTACTGTTTATTTCCAAAACAACTAATGACTTTCAATCGCTCAAATCATTTGATTTATATTATTTTGACTCAGAACTTGCTATTTTCTTTTTTTGTTATTCTTGTTACCTGAGTGGCTTTGGCTTGTGAAATGTAGGTCTACTGTAATTCTAAATTATATTTCAAAGAGTGTTTCTATAAGCTCAGTTTGTGTACAATTTATTTATCCCTCAAAGGATTCCCTATTAATAGAATTTTCTTCTTATAAATAAACATTTGACTGAACATATATGTTTTTACTTTTATAAATTTAATACATCAAATAATATTTACAAATTGATCACTAAAAATTAGTATATGTATTTTAAACTGACAATTCACATTCATGTCTATTTTTAAGTAAAGTGCAATTTTTTTCTTGCTTTGGAATAGCATAGACGTTTAGAGCCCAACTTATGTTAATTTCTGCTCGTTTTGAGTTTGACTTGGTTATTTATTGTAATTTCTGCTCGTATTGGGTTTCATTTATTTATTGATGCTGGTTTTTAGTAGTTCCACGCTTGGTAGATTGTTTGATTTTATTTTTGCTAATATTTTGTTTAACTGAGTGCTTTACTTTTCTTCGAAAAGCTTACTTTGTGGAAAAAGTTTTTTAATTAATTTCTGTCCGTTATATATTGACATAGTCTTTTTAGGGAAAAAAAATATTGCCGTAAATCTTTTTTAAGACTTTATAGTTTGGCCTTTCTATTTGTATGCTGGAGAAAAATTCTCAGCAATTTTTAATGACATACGCCCTTTTAAAAATCTGGACACAAATGGTAGTGTTTAATTTTGTTTCATATTTCCTTTAGTTGACCTGAAATGGAAAACTTGCTACCATTCGCAAAAAAATTCTTTTAACTTTCTTTGGTTGCTTGGATACACTTACGCTATTTTGATTTTATCAAATTTTAAGAGCAAATTAGCCCCGAAAGTCCGAATATAATACCCTAAGTAGTTTTTGGAATAATACTGAGATGTCTTATTGGGAATTAGCATTAACAGAGTGCATTTTGATTTAATCTTAAGGCAGAATTTTGTTTTCAAACATAATAGGCAAATGGGAGGGTGGGGGTGGGAGGGGGATTAATTGTCCTCCAATCACATTCGACTGTTAAAAAGGGAATCAGCCCTTTCTATTTTCAATCGAATTAGCACATTTCGAAGTTCCCACGACAAATCCCTCAATGCGAAGTTCCCTGGTCCAAACAACAACAGCAAAAAATATTAGATTATACCCACATCAATTTTTATTATAAAATGTGAAGCTTTCCAATCACTTTCGACTAAAAAAAAGATCACTAAGCCTTTCGATTTCCAATCAAATGAGCCCTTTTTGAAACGACTACACTTTCTATATAAACCTTATATGCCCTCAGGGCAGAGATTACAACCTTTACACTAGGGGGTGTTAGGGTGTTATCATCCTCTAAGACATAATTTCCAGAACTTTCAAATACGTTAAGCAAAATGGCTATCTTGAAATTTTTATTGAGTGTGTTCAGGGAAATAATAAGCGTGAAAGTAGTGGTAGTCACTTTCCAATCAATTTCAACTATTAAAGTGGTACTAGCCTTTTAAATTTCCAATCAAATGAGCCCTTTTGAAATTTCCACGATAAAACATTCAATAAAAATCTTATATGCTCCCAGGGTATAACTTACAACCCTTGCTCTGAGGGCTGTGGTGGGTGTTACTCTCAAAGACTTAATTTACAGAACTTTCTACTGCGTTCAACAAAGTGGCTGTCTGAAAATTTTGATTGGATGTCTTTAGAGAAATGGTGGGCGTGAGAGGGGGGTTAGTTACCCTCCAATCACTTTTAACCATTAAAAAGGGTACTAGCCCTTTCAGTTTCCAATTGAATGAGCCCCTTTTGAAGTTTTAAGACAACTCTATCCATGTAAACCCTATATGCCCCCAGAGCATAACTTACAACCTTTGCCCTTGGAGCTCCGCAGGCTCTTCATCCTTAAATATATTAAATAAAACAAACAATTTTTTTAATTGAAAGTAAGGAACGACATTAGAACTTAAAATGAACAGAAATTATTCCGTATATGAAGGGGGCTGTCCCTTCCTCAACGCCTCGCTCTTTACACTAAAGATTTTAATATTAAAAAAAAATTTTATCCTGAGAAAGTCAAATTTTAGCGTAAAGAGCGGGGCACCCATTTTGTTGAGTTTCAGTTATCGTTGAGCTGGGTAACTCCTTACCTACAGTTCGTTACCATGAACTGTTTGATAATTTCCAGAACTTTCAACTACGTTGAACAAAATGGCTATATCTAAACTTTGATTGAATGTTTTTGGGGAAATGGTGGGTGTGAGAGGAGGTTAATTACTTTCCACTTACCTTCGACTATTAAAAAGGGCAATTTCAATGTCCAATCAAACGATCCCTTTTTGAAATTTCTACAACAACGTTCTATATAAACTTTATATACCCCAAGGGCTTAACTTACAACCCTTGCACGGAGAGCTCAGAGGGGGTTATCATCATAAAAGACATAAGTTCAGGAACTTTCAACAACGTTGAATAAAATGAATATCCCAAAATTTTGATTGGATGTCTTTGTGTAAATAATGGGCCTGTGAGGGGAAATAGTTGTCCGTGAATCACATTTGACTATTAAAAGGGCACTAGCCCTTTTATTTTCCAGCTGAATGAGCCCTTTTGAATTTTCTATGACAGCGCTTTCAATAAAACCTTATATGTCCCTAGGGCATAACTTACAACCCTTGGCCTGAGGGCTTTGGGAGGAGGGGTTGTCATCCTTAAAGACCTAATTTCCAAAACTTTCAAGTACGTTGAATAAAATGGCTATCTAAATATTTTGATTGGATGTGTTTGGGGAGAAGGAGGGCATAAGAGGGGGGTCAATTTACTCTCCACTCATTTTCGATTATTAAAAAGGGCAATTTCAATTTCCAAACAAATGAGTCCTTTTTGAAATTTTTACAACAACTTTCTATATAAACCTCATGTGCCCCCAGGGCATAACTTACAACCCTTGCCTAAGGACTCTGAGGGGTTTATCATCCTAAAGGATCTAATTTCCAGAACTGTCGACTACGTTGAACGAAGTGCATATTTCAAAATTTTGATTGGATATTTTTCGGGAAATGATGGATATGAGAGGGGAGATAGCTGCCCTTCAATTACTTTCGACTATTAAAAGGGTACTAGCCTTTTCAATTTTTATTTGAAAGAGCCCTTTTTGATGTTTTTGAAACATTGCTCTCTATAAACACCTTACATGCTCCCAGGGCATAACTTACAACTCTTGCCCTGAGTGTTATTGGGGGGATGGGTTGTCATCCCTAAAGACCTAATTTTCAAAACTTTAAACTACGTTGAATAAAATGGCTATCTAAAAATTTTAATTGGATGTGTTTGGGGAAAAGGTGGGCGAGAGAGGGGGGTTAGTTAACCTCAAATCATTTTCGACGGTTAAAAAGGGCACTAGCCCTTTGAATTTCCAGTCGAATGAGCCCTTTTTCAAGTTTCTACGAACAAATTTTCAATAAAAACCCTGTATTCCCCCAGGGCATAACTTATGACCCTTGCCCTGAGACTGTGGGGGGAGTGTCTTGCTCAAAGGTATAATTTCCTGAGCTTTAAACTGCGTGGAACAAAATGCCTATCTTAAAATTTTGATTGGATAGGTTTGGGGAAATAGTGGGCATGGAAAGGGTGTTAGTTGTCTTCTAATTACTTTCGAGTATTTAAAAGGGCACTAGTCATTTTAGTTACCAATCGATAAGCCCTTTCTGAAGTTTCTACGGCAATATGTTCTATAAAAATCTTATATGCCCCCAGGGCATAACTTACAATCCCTGAGGGGATCGTCATCCTCAAAGACGTAATTTACAGAGCTTATTTACAGAGGGGGTTTAGTTGCCCTACAATCACTTTCGACCGTTAAAAAGGGCACTAGCCCTTTGAATTTCCAATCTATTGAGCCTTTTTTGAAGTTTCTACGATATTGCCTTCTATAAAAACCTTAAATGCCCCGACGGCATAACTTACAACCCTTGCCCTGAAGGGGGTGGGTGAGTTCTCTCCTCAAAAAATAATTTCTATCTGGAAATCAACTACGGTGAACAAAATAGTTATCTTACAATTTTGATTGGATGTGTTTATGGAAATGGTTGGTATGGAAGGGATGTTAGTTTCTGTCCCATCACTTTCGACTATTAAACAGGGCACAAGCCAATGCATTTTCCAATTCAATGAGCCTTTTCTGAAGTTTCTGCGACAACTTTTTTGATACGAAGTGCCCTGCTCTCAAGGAAAAAATAATAAGTAATACACTGTGCCAACATCGTTCTTATTTGCCTTCAGGGCAAAACTTAAAACTCTTGCCCCGAGGGTTGTGGGGTAGTGCCCTCCTCAAAATCATATTTTCTATATTGAAATCAACTACGCTGAACAAATTGGCTATCTCAAAATTTTGATTGGAAGTTTTTGGGGGAAAGATGGGTGGGGGGGGGGCTTGTGGCCCTCCAATCACTTTCGACTATTAAAATGGGCAGTATCCACTCCAACTCAAATGAGCCCTTTTCAAAATTTCCTGCAAAACTCCTTTGATACGGAGTGCCCGAGTATGGAGGAAAAAAAATTATGCATTGTGCCAACATCGTTCTTTACTTAGGTAGCGCTATTGTGCTGCCTATGATTACACAATCATTCTAATATAAGGATGAGGAAATACCCCCTTCGCTTAGTAAGTTAAGATAACATTCTCTCTCATGAGCATAAGATTATCATTTGTTTAGTGACAAGTAAAAATGACAATAGTCAGTTATTCACCTCACCAACTTTCAATTTAATCTGTATTGACTTTGAATCTTGTTCCGTCAACAGTCATGCTGAAATTATATAGGAAAGAACCTATCTAAAGTCAGGAAGGAAAATGTGTGTAATAGAAACAGATAAATAATAATAAAAGCTTTGTTTTATAATTTATTTTTGAATAGGCGATTATAAGATAATGTGGTACTTTTAAATTAACTGGTGCACACACAAAAAATCAAGTTTGGTTGATACAAGTATGGTTATTACTAGTAAATCAAGTATGGTAAAAAATCAAGTATGGTAAATGAAATACAACAAAAAAGGCCTATTAAGAAAAAATAATAGTTTAGAAACAAATTTGGGCTATTAGTGGGGGGGGGGGGCAGGATAAAGCATAGTATATGTTAAATACGTAACCTTACTTAATTAAAATATTGTAAACGCAATGACAATGACAATGACGCAATGGCTTTGCGATCCAATTCTCTTTTGACTGATACCTGTTGAACTAGTTTTCCTTAGCATCTATCTTGTGTATCAGCTTGACAAGTACTGATGATTATATGTATATACATATATATATATATATATATATATATATATATATATATATATATATATATATATATATATATATATATATATATATATATATATATATATATATATATATATATATATATATATATATATATATATATATATATATATATATATATATATATATATATATATATATATATATATATATATATATATATATATATATATATATATATATATATATATATATATATATATATATATATATATAATCATCAGTACTTGTCAAGCTGATACACAAGATAGATGCTAAGGAAAACTAGTTAAACAGGTATCAGTGAAAAGAGAATTGGATCGCAAAGCCATATATATATATTATTCTTTGCCTAACAACCTCATACCAACTTTTTATATGGGATTCTGAACAGCTGATATTGACAAAATATATGAAACTGTAAAAATAGGCTATTTTTGGTTACATCTAAGTAGTAGGATTGAGGAGGGAGGGGTTAGTTGAGTTGGAATTTTTCATTTTATGCTGGACTTTTTCCAAATATCATGGTAAATTTTTTGACATTATATTCTCATCCCCATCAGAGGTCGTACATATAACTGTATAATTACATTTCATCGTTGTGTTGAATCTTGCGATGACATTCTATCTTATTGTATTCTTTCGTATTCGTTCATATTGTAAACTAAGAATTTTATTGGTTATTTTTTTTAATACATTCCTAGGGCTATATCCCGGACCATCAGGGGGGGGAGTGGGTGTATTTTCAGAAAAGGTGCCGTGATATTTGGAAATAGTATAAAATAAAAAAATTAATGTTACTGGTTAGGTGTTTAGCATATTTTCTTTACAAAAAGACAACCATTAAATGTTTTGCCTTAGAAAAAGACAACTAGACTCATGCCCAGTTTTATGAAGACGATAAACAGTCTTGTATCTGTAAAGGGTAGGATTGCAGTCTACTTTTAAACTGATTCATAAGGACCATGTAGGCTGGACTGGGGCCCCAACTCCTTGGAAATTTATATATCTTCGAATTTCTTTATTAAATTGAAGGTATTATACTATATCCCCTAATTTTTTTCAATTAAGTCTTTTCCATTTCATTTTTGTTAACACATTAAACTTTTTGTTCCATCTTTCATTAATTTCTTTGTCAAACGATTTTTTTTATTTGTGAATTATTTTTCAACCATTTCAGAATGTTCAGTTGCTTCTCACTTTTATCAGTATAGCACAATCGTGAGAGTACTTCTCGAGGCTCTATTAATTGAGGCTGTAATCTTGGATGAGTCATTATATATTTTTCTTATTTGGAAAATTAAAATATTGAAAATATTTTGTTTCTGAATTTAGAAAACTTGGGGCAAAAAATTGATTCGTTTTTGCCTAATTTGATCTTTTTTATTTGTTTTGCTTAACTCATTCACTTTTTCCGTTTATGCATTTAAAAACTATGTAAATTTGGTGTTTATGTTAAGTAAAACGCAAAACTTTTTGTGCCCCTCATATTTGATTATATTCATATATTCTTGAGAGAAAAAAATTCTCTACATTTTAGTTCATGTTGAAAATGAGTTTAATTTTTTTTTTATTGTTTGACCTCCTCCCCTAAAAATTCTTAGTACGTGTCTGGACTAATGAGACTCATCAAAATAGCTGTAGGATAACATTATTTGGGTTAAATTGTTTGAATTCTTCTTTTACTTCCTGCTTTCTTTTGGTTGGGAGTTTCAAAATTACAAAAGGAAAAGGGTATTTTATGTAAATATAACTGCTGTTTTGTATAAGAATTGAAGACAACAATTGAAATAATTTTTGTTCGATAAAATAAAAAAAAACTCTCTCTCGTGGAATTGCTTAAATCTTCTTTTTTGAGCAATGTAAATTTGAACTTTGAGGAGATCAAACTGAGACCAAGCCAATCTAAAATATTAGACAGAAAGTGAGTGATTCAAAAAGATTTTTCGGGAGTTTTAAGAAGCTGGAATTATTAAGATCTTTTTTATCGAAAATAAACAAAAAAATCCAGTTGTTCAATTTTATTTCTGAAAAACTCTAAATTGCCCTGTGTTTTTTGATTTGCCGTTTATCTTGTCCATATTACTGATCAACTTTTGGTTTAAAACCCCAATAATAACAACTAAAAACAACAACAACAACAAAAAACAAAATATTAGCCTAGGGCTGTACATACGCATTGAAGGGGTTCTTTCTATTGTGCAGGTAAACTGGAAGCAGCATTTACAGTTGAATAAACAGGAATTTTCTGAAGGTAAAGAAGCACGAACTGTTATTATTATATACTTAGAGCAAGCAACAGCTGTCCACTCACTTTTTAAGGATGGGTTTTGATAACAAAATTAAGGCACCCTGCCTTGATGAGAGACTTTCCTATCAAAAGTTACGAAAAAGATACGATTTTAAGAGTTTGGATGTTACGAAATTTTCCGGTTTTGTGGCAGCCTTGGACTCAGGGTTGCCACCAAGGTTACGTTCGTAAAATTTTTGGTACGTTTTAAATAAAACGTTACGTTTTACGTTACGATCCTAAAAACGTTACATTTTTGTTACTTTTTTGAATTTATGTTACAATTATGTTACGCTTTTAAATAACGAGGAAGTTTCACATTTTTTGAGTAATCTATTTTTTTCCCCGTGAAAGAATCCGCTGTTCCCATTTTCATTACACTGACTTGAGTATCGACATTTTTTCACATCGCGGTCATTTAATCTTATCAAACAACCACTCAGTTATTAGGATCAGAAAATACCCATTTCGCTCACTCGCATAGTAAGTTAAGACACATTCTCTCTCATGAGCATATGATTATCATTTGTTTAGTGACAAGTGACAATAGTCATTTAGTCACCTCGCCAACTTTCCATTTCATCAGTTGACTTTGAATCGTGTCCTGTCAACAGTCATTCTAAAATTGTCAAATAGTTCGTGGTAACGAACTGTAAGTAAGGAGCGACCTGGCTCAATGGTAAGCGAAACTCTAAAAAAAAGAATTTTGATATCAATAGATGCATCAAAAGAATCAAATTTTAATTTTGATTTCAAAATATATAAGTTTCATCAAGTTTAATCTTACCTATAAATAGTTAAGTGCCTGAGAAAATTTGGCTGATTTTCGAAAAAAGGGGGAAAGACTCCCTAAAAGTTATAGAACCTTAATGAAAATCACACCATCATATTCAGCGTGTCAGAGAACCCTACTGTAGAAGTTTCAAGCTCCTATCTACAAAAATGTGGAATTTTCCATTTTTTTGCCAGAGGAAAGGTCCACGGATGCGTGTTTTTTTGTTTTTTTTTTGTTTTTTTTTTTTTCCCAGAGGTGATTGTATCGACCCAGTGGTCCTAGAATATCGTGGGAGGGCTCATTGGAACGGAAATTAAGAGTTCTAGTGCTCTTTTTAGTGACCAAAAAAATGGAGGGCAACTAGGCCCCCTCCCACGCTCATTTTTTTCCCAAAGTAACCCGATAAAAATTTTGAGATAGCCATTTTGTTCAGCATGGTCGAAAATATTATAACTATGTCTTTTAGGATGACTTAAACCCTCGAAACCCCCAGGGGGAGGGCTGACATTTATGAACTTTACCCAATCTTAACAAATAGTATTGGTTATTGGGACCTGGTTCAATGGTAACCGAAACTCTAGAAAACGGTATTTTGGTACAAAAAGATACATCAAAACAATCAGATATTAATGCTGATTTCAAATATATAAGTGTCATCAAGTTTAATGATACCCGTCGAAAGTTACGTGCCTGAGAAAATTTAGCTGATTTTCGATAAAAAGGGGAAAGACCCCTAAAAATTATAGAGCCTTAATGAAAAACACACCATCATATTCCGCGTATCAGAAAACCGTACTGTAGAGGTTTTAAGCTCCTATCTACAAAAATGTGGAATTTTGCATTTTTTGCCTGAAGAAAGATCACGGGTGTGTGTTTATTTGTTTGTTTTTTTCCCCCAGGGGTGATCGTATCGACCCAGTGGTCCTAGAATATTGTGGGAGGGCTCATTGGAATGGAAATCAAAAGTTCTATTGCCCTTCTTAAGTGACAAAAAAAATGGAGGGCAACTAGGCCCCCTCCCACGCTCATTTTTTCCCAAAGTCACTTGATCAAAATTTTGAGATAGCCATTTTGTTCAGCATGTTCCAAAAATATTATAAGTATTTCTTTTAGGATGACTTAATCTCCCGAAGTTCCCGGGAGGAGGGCTGAAAGTTATGAACTTTACCCAATGGTAACATATAGTATTGGTTATTGGGAAGTATGGAAGTACAGACGTTTTCAGGGGAGATTTATCCTGGTAGTGGAGGAGGATATGTGGGAGGATCTTTCCATGAAGGAAGTTTTCATGGGGGAAGGGACATTGCTATGAAGGGGACGCTGGATTTCCCTGCATTGTTTAAAAAAAGATCAGAAATTAACTATAAAACAACAAGTTTTTCAACTGCAACAGCAGCAACATCAAAACTTTAAACGAACAGAAAATATTACATATATGATTGGGTTCACCCCCTAGTCAATACCTCACTCTTTAAGCCAGAGATTTTTTAGTACTTTCATAAGAGCTATTTATTCTAATTAACGGCCTTTGTGATTAAGTGGTCAGTTTTAAAGAATTGGAACAAAATACGAACTTTCGCTTAAAGAGCAAGGTATTGACTAGGGGGCAAACCCCCTAATATACGCATTAAAAATATATGAATATAGAAGTTCGTTACGTAAATTAATTCGTAAGTTACATATATTTAATACTAATAAAAACGTTCGTAAATAAAATGAAACGAGTTTCGAGAAAGCCATTTAACCAAATAAAAGTAAATTAATATGATTTTTTTTTAATTATTCATGTACTGTGAGCCAAGATCAAAACCTGCATTTATTCAAAAACGTTCGACAAATTAAGTAAAGAAAACAAATTTTTTTTAACTGAAAGTAAGGGGCGACATTAAAACTTAAAACGAACAGAAATTATTCCGTATATTAAAGGGGCTGTCCCCTCCTCAACGCCTTGCTCTTTACGCTAAACTTTGACTTTCTCACAACTCTATTTTTTTTAAACAATAAAAAATTTTAGCGTAAAGAGCAAGGTGTTCAGGAGGGGACAGCCCCTTTCATATACGGAATAATTCTGTCCGTTTTAAGTTTTAATGTCGCTCCTTACTTTCAGTTAAAAAAATAGTTTTTTTTATTTAAAATGGAGAAGGAGCTAGTTACATTAGTTAAGTCTAATAAAATATAACAAAATGTCATGAAAATATAAAAATTTAGAACTAAATTTGGGCTATATACTTGTACATTAGGGGGGGGGGGGGTAAAGCGGAGTAAATATTAAATACGTAACCTAATATCGGTGCTCCCCGCGAAACCCCAAAAACAAAAGTTTTGATATTCTAAGCAGAATGACAAACCACGCTTTGCGATCCAACTCTCTTCTGACTGATACTCGTTTGACTAGTTTCCTTCAGCATTTATCTTGCGTGTGTATCAGCTAATTGACTAGTACCGATGGTATATGTATTATTCTTTCCATAACAATCTCATCCCCCCCCCCTTATGATTGGTTTCACATTATATCAGGTTATATACAAAAATTATCTTTTTGTATGGGATTATGAACAGCTGGTATTGACAAAATATATGAAACTGTGAAAATGAGCCATTTTTTGGTTATATCTAAGCATTGAGGAGGGGGGTGGGTTAGTTGAGCCAGAATTTTAGATTTGATGCTAAACTTTTTTCAAATATCATGGTCAATTTTTTGACATTATACTACCCTTCCCATCTGCGGTCCCATATATAACTGTATAAATACATTTCATCGTTGTGATGAATCTTGTGATGACATTCTTTCTTGTTACTTTCTTTCGTGTTCTTTCATATTGTAAAGTAAGAATTTTATTGGTCTATTTTTTTAATATATTCCTAGGGCTATATCCCGGACCATCAGGGGGGGGGGGGGTAGTGGATGTATTTTAAGTAAAGATGCCATGATATCTGGAAATAGTACAAAATAAATTATTTAATGGTACTTCTTGTGTGTTTAGCATGTTTTCTTCAGAAAGGGACAATCACTAAAAATATGGCTTTAGAAAACGACAACTAGAGTAATACCCATTTTTATGAAGAAGATATTAGTCTTGTATCTGTATAGGGTAGGCTTACGGTTTACTTAAAAACTGATTCATAGGGACCACACAGGCTGGACTGGGGCCCCAACCCCCCTGAAAAAGTAAATTTCTCGGCATTTCCTTATTAAATCATAGATTTTTTACTATCCCCCTTAATTTTCTTAATTAAATCATTTCCAGTGCATTTTTATTAACTCGCTGAACTTTCTGTTCCATCTTCCTTTTATTTCTTTGTAACATATTTTTTTTTAATTTGTGAACTATTTTTCAACCAATTTCGATTGTTCAGTTACTTCCCACTTTTATCAGTATAGCACAACGGTAAGAGCACATCCCGAGGCAGTGTTAACTTAGGTTGTAATCTTGAAGGAGGCATTATATTTTTTTTTAAATTGGAAAATTTAAAATTTTAAAATATTAAATATTAGTGAAAATTCAGGGCAAAAAAAAAAAGATTCGTTTTTGCATATTCGGGGCAAAAATCGTTTCGTTTTTTGCATTATGCAAAATAACTAAAGACATCGTATAAGAACTAAAGACAATGATTAAAATTTGTTTGTTTGATAAAATAAAAACATAACAAAAAGTTTGTCACTCGGAATTGCTTAAATCTTCATGTTCGAACGATGTAAATTTGAAGCTAGAGGAGGTGAGGCTGGGACCAAGTCAATCTAAAATATTAGACGGGAAAGGAGCGATTAAAATGATTTTTTGGGTCTTTTTAAGAAGCTGGATTTATTAAGATCGTTTTTATTGAAATTTAAAAATAAAAAAATCTAGTTAATCTTCTTCTTTTCTTCAAAACTCTAAAGTGTCCCGTGTTTATTGATTTTCCTTCTATTTTGTACGTATTACTCATCAACTTTTGGTTTAAAACGCCAATAATGACAATTAAAAACAACAACAACCAGATAAGCAAAATATTAGCTGGGGTTTTATGCACGTATTAGGGAGGGGGGTCTTTCTTTTGTGCTGGTAAACTGAATGCAGCACTTGCAGTTGAATAAATAGGAATTTCCTGGAGGTAAAGAAGCATGAATTGCTATTATTGAATACTTTTTAGGCACCTTTTAAAAGTTTGAGGGAAAATTTTTAATGAGATTACGTAAAAAAATAATTTTTCAAATTATACAGGCAACAAATGTACCTTCCCCCATTTAAGTACCACTCTTGATAGCGAAATTAAGGCACCCTGCCTTGAAAAGACTTTCCTATCAAAAGTTACGAAAAAGTTACGTTTTTAAGAGTTGGACATTACGAAATTTTTTCGTCTAGTGGTAACCCTGCCTAAGCTTCCGCCATTTTAAGATAAAATTTGACATAGTGAAGTAATTGTTTAATTTTGTATGAATTGAGTTTTACCACAATTGTAAGTTTTTATTTTTTATGAGGATTTAGACTTGGTTATTTTTATTTGATCCATACGGTTCTAGAAGAACAATTTTGTTAAAGGTTTGTAATATTGAGTATTGTAGGTAATTACATGGTAAAAAAAACTGGTAAATTTTTACCAAATCATATTATTGACTTACGAATAAAGTAAGTGTACCACTCAATGCCCTTTTGATCAAATTTTACTTTAGCTACTTTTGGCTATCTTAGAAAGGGGTTAAGTTAGAAAAATGCAACTTTTATGGATGGGTGTACAGGCTAAAGTGCCCCAGGTAGGTGTTTCAAAGTACTTATCTTCATTCCTTTCTCTAGAGGGTCCTGAAATTTGCCTACATTACAGGCTACTTATTGAAAATTTGACAAAACAACTTTTTACTTTTAAGTACCAAGAACACATAAAATGAAAACTAATTCATTAAATTGGTCAAGTGCAGGTCAATATCTATGAAATCATATTATTGAGTTAGGACAAAAGCAGATACACCATTTAATGCCTATTTTTATGCTGATTACAACTCTAATCAGCTTTTATCTTGTACCTGATTTTCACCCCCCCCCCCCTCTAAAAAAAGCTTCTAAAGCAGAATTTTAGAAAATTTTGAGTTTGTGGGGAAGAGGGATTTTAAAAGCCTCTTCCCTTCATGAGTGCATGGACCTATAAAAATTAAAATATCTTCTCATAACATGATTTGTCCTCTAAAACAATTTGGATTATTTCACTGGTCTATCTCTTGTCAAATCCTTTCCCTAATTAATATAGTTTAAATGGCTTATCAACACAGAGTTGATACCTCATGGCACCTGCATGCTACTGTTAATGGGGTTATGATAAGCAAAGTTGTGACATCACAAATGGGTTTGATAAGTAATGTCAGCTATATAGTAATAAGTTAAAAAAATAAGTAAATAAGTTAAAAAAATAAGTAAATTTAAAAAAAAAAAATGTTGTTTGTTTCAGATTATCCCATTAAGAAACATAGAAAAGTGTGGAACAAAGAAGATCGTCTCAACAGAAGCTGGTTTCTAGAGGAGACGTTAAAAATCAACAACAACAACCACAATTGTAAGTTTTTTTTATATATGAGGATGTACTTGGTTATTTTATTTGATCTATATGGTTCTAGAAGAACAACTTTGTTAAAGGTTTGTAATAGGGTAAAAGACCTCTTTTTGGGAAAGACCACTTTTCTTTGGCATTTTGGAAAAATAGCAATGGGTTTTTGGACTGCCCCCTTTTTACTACAGTATGACACAATGCAAGTGTAGACCCAATCATCTCTCACTAGAGCCAGCCCAGTGGGAGTAATTTGTCATCATAAATCTTATGTGTGGTCTCTGTTTTGACAAGCAAGTGAAATGAAAAAAATATATATTTAATATTTGGGATTTATAGAATAAAAATCAAGAAATAAAAGTTAGATTTTTAGAATCAGAAGACAATCAACTTTCTATTTATATGTGAATAATACTGAAACACTAAAAAGATATTTACGTCAAGATAGGATAATTGGTATTTCCAAAAAGAGGTCTTTCTAGGTAAGTCAATAAACTAATCATTTTCAGTTAATGATCTTAAATAATTTTAATAATAAACATGTTGTTGCATAGCTTGGATTTTTAGCTATTCATTGGCCTATACAAACCTCTTCAACTCTAATTTGATAACAAGATATGAGGTTTTAAGTTTTTCTTAATTTTGATCAATTGGATACTGGTCTTTTACCCTATTGAGTGAAAAAATAATTTACCCTATGTATAAAAAAACAAGTAAATAAGTTAAAAAAAATGTTGTTTGTTTCAGATTATCCCATCAAGAAACATAGAAAAGTGTGGAACAAAGAAGCTGGTTTCTAGAGGAGACATTAATAATTAACAACAACAACCGCAATTGTTGTTGTTGTTGATTATTAACAACAACATAATTGATCTATAATTGATCTATACAGTTCTAGAAGAACAATTTTGTTAAAGGTTTATAATATTCAGTATTGTAGGTAATTACATGGTAAAAAACTGGTAAATTTTTATCAAATCATATTATTGACTTACAAATAAAGTAAGCATACTACTCAATGCCCTTTTGGTAAAATTTTACTTTAGCTACTTTTGGCTATCTTAGAAAGGGGTTAAGTTAAAAAATGCAATTTTTAGGGATGGGTATACAGGCTAAAGTATGTCCCAGGAAGGTGTTTCAAAGTACTTATCTTCACTCCTTCTTTCTCTAGTGGGTCCTGAAATTTGCCTACATTACAGGCTACTTATTGAAAATTTGACAAAACAACTTTTTACTGTTAAGTACCAAGAACACAAAATGAAAACTAATTCATTAAATTGGTCAAGTGCAGGTCAATATCTATGAAATCATATTATTGAGTTAGGACAAAAGCAAATACAACATTTTATTCCTATTTTTATGCTGATTACGAATATAATAAGCATTTCTATTGGAAATGAGTTTCAGCCCCCCCCCTATAAAAAAGCTTCTAAAGTAGAATTTTAGAAAATTTTGAGTTGGGGGGGGGAAGAGGGATTTTAAAAGCCTCTTCCCTTCATGAGTGCATGGACCTATAAAAGTTAAAACATCTTCTTATAACATGATTTGTCCTCTAAAAACAATTTGGATTATTTTACTGGTCTATCTCTTGTCAAATCCTTTCCCTAATTAATATAGTTTAAATGGCTTATCAACACAGAGTTGATACCTCATGGCACCTGCATGCTACTGTTAAAGGGGTTATGATCAGCAAAAAGTTGTGACATCACAAACTGGTTTGATAAGCAATGTCAGCTATATAGTAAATAAGTTAAAAAAATAAGTAAAATAAGTAAATAAGTTAAAAAAATAAGTAAATAAGTTAAAAAGAATGTTGTTTGTTTCAGATTATCCCATCAAAAAACATAGAAAAGTGTGGAAAAAAAGAAGATCGTCTCAACAAAAGCTGGTTTCTAGAGGAGACGTTAATAATCAACAACAACCACAATTGTAAGTTTTTTTTTATATATGAGTATGTAGACTTGGTTATTTTATTTGATCTATATTGTTCTAGAAAAACAATTTTGTTAAAGTTTTTTAATATTGAGTATTGTAGGTAATTACATGGTAAAAAAAACTGGTAAATTTTTATCAAATCATATTATTGACTTACGAATAAAGTAAGCATACTACTCAATGTCCTTTTGGTAAAATTTTACTTTCGCTACTTTTGGCTATCTTAGAAAGGGGTTAAGTTAGAAAAACGCAACTTTTAGGGATGGGTATACAGGCTAAAGTATGTCCCAGGAAGGTGTTTCAAAGTACTTATCTTCTTCTTTCTTCTTCTATTTAACAGCAGGCGGGCTTTTCAGTAACACTATTTAGCCCTTTTCCTTTTGCTTCACTCTGTGGGCTACAGAGCTACTGGCTTGATTGCCTCATATTTATTAGATATATTCAGATATCTTTCAGCAGATCTTTCGACTCTAGGAGTTCAAATATAAGATGATAGATGTCGATTTCTATGCTCTGTGTGTAGGTATAGTTGGCTAGGCTCTTGGCTGATAGTGGGATTTTGTGGTGTTTGAAGCATTTTAACAGTTTAGAAAGCAAGGTATGTTGTGCAGACGTCAGCATATTATATTCAAATAGTCAATGGTCAATTGTTTCATTATTCATATTACAATGCCTGCAAAGAGGGGACAGGGGAATTGAACCACTTGAATTAGAAAGCTTATATGAGAATGCAAGGAAATTTAGTCCATTTGTTCTAGAACGAATTCTATGACAAATTTTAGAAAGATAGTTATTGTGAAAGGGGGAAAGGATAGGATTAATCTTATTAAAATTAATATCTGATAGCCTCCATTGGTAAATATCTCTAATTGGAATTGGTCTCCCACTTGGCTGGTCAATATTTATAGCATTTTTTGCTATTTCATCAACCTGATGATTACCACTTATGCCAGAGTGGCTAGGAATGTACTGAAAGTAAGTTTTTATGCCACTTGAAGCAAGATTATCAATAATACTGAGACAATGATAAGTGTCAATGTCCAGCTTATATTGAGGAGCTGAGGCCAGCAACTCAAGGCTTGATAAAGAGTCGGAATATATGATAATATTATTCAAATTTTCAATCAAAGATTGGTTTTGCTTAAGGTGTTCTAATGCCATGATTATGGCATTTAATTCAGCAGACATTATAGATAAATTATTAAATAACTTCTCGCCCATTGCAATTTTCAGGTGAGGACGGAAAACACCACTTGCAACCTTCTCATTTATTTTTGACCCATCAACAAACATTTGGAAGTGATTTTTATAGGTAATTGTATTAAGTTCTGCAAATTTTTTCTGAACAAAAGCAATGAGGGTTAAATCTTTATTCCATTTTGAAAATTCAGTATTTATTATGGGAAATGACCAATTCCATGGAGGGGATTGGGGGAAAGTAGGTGCAATAGACTTTGCTGGTACAGGGAACTTCTTTTGAATATTGGTATACTCATCTGCAATACCTCTGTACATGGCTGGATTTCTTAACCAATTATATAATGTGTGTGAGCTATTCGATTCAATTTTTGTAAGATGTTTTATCAAGAGAAATCTATGTCTCTCCCTTATTGTTGTTAATCCACTCTCCATAAGCAGAAACTTGGTGCTTGTGGGTTTCCTAAGACCAAATATGAGAGGTATTATATCATTTTCTGTTGTTTCAATTTTTTGCATCTGGGTCTTTGCACATGCACCATAGACAATGAGCCTATAGCCAATATGGGGTCTTATATGTGATTAAATAAAAAAAACAAGTTTTTTTAACTGAAAGTAAGGAACGACGTTAAAACTTAAAACGAACAGAAATTATTCCGTATATGAAAGGGACTGTCCCCTCCTCAACGCCTCGGTCTTTACGCTAAAGTTTTTTATTGTTTTAGAAAATAAAGTTTCGAGACAGAGTCAAACTTTAGAGTAAAGAGCGCGGCGTTGAGGAGGGGACAGTCCCTTTCATATACTGAATAATTTCTGTTCTTTTTGATTTTGAATGTCGCTCCTTACTTTCAGTTAAAAAAACTTGTTTTTTTTACTTAATTTTCGAACGTTTTTGAATAAATGAAGGTTTTGATCTTGGCTCACCGTACATGAATAATTAAAACAAAACTTTCATATTAATTTACTTTTATTTAGTTAAATGGCTATCTCGAAACTTGTTTAATTTTATTTACGAACGCTTTTATTAGTAATAAATATACGTAACTTACGAATTAACTTACGTAACGAACTTCTATATTCATATATTTTTAATTTGCTTATTAGGGGGTTCGCCCCCTAGTCAAAACCCTGCTCTCTAAGCGAAAGTTCAAATTTTGTTCCAATTCTTTAAAAATGACCGCTTAATCACAAAGGCCGTTAATTAGAATAAATAGCTCTTATGAAAGTACTAAAAAATCTTTGGCTTAAAGAGCGAGGTATTGACTACGGGGTGAACCCAGTCATATATGTAATATTTTCTGTTTGTTTAAAGTTTCGATGTTGCTGCTATTGCAGTTGAAATACTTGTTTTTTTTTATATTAAATTTCTGATCTTTTTTTAAATAATGCTGGGAAGTCTGTCGTCCCCTTCTTAGCAATGTCCCTTCCCCAATGAAATCTTCCTTCATGGAAAGATCCTCCCCCCTAACCCCCGACCCACCCCCCCCCCACTACCAGGAAAAATCTCCCCTGAAAACGTCTGTATACTTCCAAATAACCAATACTATATGTTAACATTGGGTAAAGTTCATAACTTTCAGCCCTCCCCCGGGAGCTTCGGGGATTAAGTCATCCTAAAAGACATACTTATTATATTTTCGAGCATACTGAACAAAATGGCTATCTCAAAATTTTGATCAGGTGACTTTGGGAAAAAAATGAGCGTGGGAGGGGGCCTAGTTGCCCTCCATTTTTTTTGGTCACTTAAAAGGGCACTAGAACTTTTAATTTCCATTCTAATGAGCCCTCCAACTATATTCTACTACCACTGGTTCTATACTAACACCCCTGGGGGAAAAAAAAAAAACAAAAACAAATAAACACGCACCCGTGATCTTTCTTCTGGCAAAAAATGCAAAATTCCACATTTTTGTAGATGGGAGCTTGAAACCTCTACAGTAGGGTTCTCTGATACGCTGAATATGATGGTGTGATTTTCATTAAGGTTCTTTAACTTTTAGAGGTTCTTTCCTTCTTTTTTCGAAAATCAGCCAAATTTTCTCAGGCACCTAACTTCTGATGGTTAGAGTTAAACTTCATAAAACTTATATGTTTGAAATCAGCATTAAAGTCTGATTCTTTTGATCTATCTATTTGTATCAAAAAATTGTTTTCTAGAGTTTTGGTTACCATTGAGCCGGGGTGCTCCTTACTTATAGTTCGTTACCGCGAACTGTTTGATTTATAAAACTGGAGTAAGGTTTTCTCCTTACAACCCCAGGATGTAGAAAGAAGTCTTTTTAGTATAATTGTTTTTCTATAACATTTTTTTATTGTGTTTGAAATGTGGAGGTGGAAATTAAGTTTTTGGTCAAGCATGAGACCTAGGTAATTAATATTATTATCTTCTGGAATAGTTGTTTTATTTAGAGTTAGTTTTGTATTAACATGGTTTCGCTTCCTGTGAAATTGGATTATTTTTGACTTGGTGGGTGCAATGGGTAAATCTGAATGTTGAGAGAATTTTTCAAACTGGAAAAGTGACTTTTGCAGATTTGACTGTGCTATCTGAAAGGTGTTGCCAGATGACCATAGCACCTGATCATCAGCATATTGTAGATTCGTGTGGGGTAGGTTCATGTCCCAGAGATATAGGGCAAATAGGAGGCAACTGATGACTGCTCCCTGAGGTAGGCCTTTGGATATTGTCTTTTGGTGTGAAGAGGCTGAACCAACACAAACAATGAAACTTCGCACTTCTATGAAGGATTTAATAAAGGATACTAGCTTAGGAGGTACTCCAAGTTTTGCAAGTTTATTTAAAAGTATTTGGTGGTTCACATTGTAATATGCTCCTTCAAAATCAAGGAAAGCTGCCACTAGGATATTATTTTTTGAGAAAGATTCATTTATTGCATTTGTTAGCAAAATGAAAGCATCTGTTGACAAGTGGTATTTCCGGAATCCAGTTTGAGTGTGTGGAATCATGTTATTTTTCTCAACAAACCAGAGGAGTCTGTGATAAATCATTTTCTCCATTATTTTCCCCATCACAGGTGTAATCAATATGGGCCTATAAGACTCAGGGTTATCTTTTGGTTTATTTTTCCTTAGGATTGGTAGGAGGGACGAACATATCCATATATTGGTGAACCTAGAAGATGCCCAAGCGTGATTATAACAATTTAGCAGTTCTTGTTTGTATGATGGTGTGAGATTCTTTATCCATGTAGGGTGTATATTGTCATAGCTGCTGCTAGTTTTGGACCTAATATGATGTATTGCATTATTCAATTCCTGGATTGAAAATGGATTAGTTATGTACTCGGATCCTGGGCGCGGCTAGTAACTAGGGTTCATAGAAATTGTGGACAGTTTTCTGTGATTATTTGATGTTAGCTTATTAACAAAAAGAGTTGCAAATAGGTTAGCCTTTTCAATATCGTTGTCATAATGGGTATTATTATGTAAAAGCTCATACAGGAGTGGGTTGGGAGAAGTCTTTTTCCCACATATGTGGCTTATGACTTTATGTATAATTGGCTCATGCGTTTCTCTGGAGAGATTATTTGCAAAATTATTCCAGTATTTATATTTAGCATCTATTATAGTCCTTTTAGATTAGATTCTGCTTGTAATTTTTTTAAATATGTAGTAGGTGTTGGTTTTTTTATGAATTCTGTCCTAGGTGCCTTTTTTATCTTCCATTTATTTAGGCACTCATTTGTCCACCATGCTTTAGGAATTTGTTTAGGGAATATTTTCCTAGGTGTTGTCCTGGGGATAGCATGATTAGATGTATTTATTAGTAAAGATGTCAAGGCTTCAGCACGTGTGTCTACTGTTGTGTTTGAAATGCATGAAATTTGGGTGAACCTTGTAATTTCATCATTTAGCTTATTTTGGAAAATAGACCAATTTGCTTTAGTGTTGATATATTTGGAGGTATGAGATGAAGTTTCAGCAGGTTCATTTAGGGAGCAAACTATAGCAAAGTGGTCTGTACACAGGCTATCAATTTTATTTATGTAAATTTTGTTCAAAAAGTTTAAAGACACAACTTGTAGGTCAATTGAAGAGAATTTGCCACTTTTGGGGTTAAAATATGTATTCAGGTTTGGAGGGGTAGCAACAGCTAATTCATTATTATTTGAAGTCATATGCTCAATAAATTTACCAGCTTTATTTGCTGGTTTATTCCCCCACAAAAGGCTGTGGGCATTGAAATCACCACAAATAATGATATTTTTTAACATATTAGAATTATTTATGTAATTGAAGAAATCCTTGACAGCTGAAGTTTGGCCATTAGGGTTATAAAAGCTTATTATATAGGTTTTTAAATTATTCAGCCAAACACTTATACCAATTGCATCAACATCATTTTCAAAATCTGGAAAATTGATGCCACAAAATTTTATATTATTATTAACTAATAAAGCTACCCAACCTCCTTTTCTCTCTTAAGATCTATCCTTTCTCAGGATAGTGTATCCCAGAGACTTAATTTGTTGATTTTGGGTTAAATGAGTTTCCTGGATGCAATCAATATTAATGTAATTATTATTAATAAATGTTATTAGTTCATTTAGCTTATTTTCTGTGACTGATCTTACATTCCATTGGAGTATTTATATATGTTGTGTTGTTGATTTATTCTTCATATGACTGTGTATCAATGTTCAGCTTTGTTAAAATTAAAGCAAGATCTTTTTTTTGCTTGAATGAGCATATCATCTGGGATGTAGATTTTTGCCAATTCTGCAATAATTTTTATTTTCTGTAGTTGATGTATGTTCATGGCCTGAACTGTATTACAGTTTAGAATGAATAAGCATATATTTGGGGATTGCATTTTTGGTAGTGCATCCTGTTTGTTGGTTAAGGGATTGACTCCTGGTTGTGTTTCTGGTTTGTTTCTTCTTGGAAGGGAGGGACAGGCTGGCCTCATCTCACCGGAAAACAAGGCTTGGTGGCTTGGTGATTCTTTCTGATAGGTATTTGAGCGAAGAGGCTGAGTAGATATTGTTGTATATGGGGTGTGTGTTGTAGTTGGAATTTTTAACTGGTAGGCTTTGGTTGGTTTTATTACTGAGTTTATCTTGTATTTCTGGATAGCATTGGATTCCTTCGAAGCGAATGGGTCTGAAATGGCATTTTCTGTTGATATTTGGAGTGTTAGAGCTCTTTTCCCTTATGCAGGGCATAATGATTTATTTGTAGATTCATGTGGACCTTTGCAATTGATGCATGTAGGCTGGGTGTTTTTGCAAGTTGTCAATACTTTAGGATGGAAAGATTTACAACTACTACACTCTTGGAGAATTTCATTGCATTTGTTTGTTGTGTGTCCCAGTTTGAAACATTTCTGACACTGAATAGGCTTAGGTTTGTATTCCTTGTGTGGTTTGATTTGCCCAAATAGGAATAATTTTTCTTGTATATCAATTTTATCCTTTAGTGTGAATAAGAAGGATCTACTAGTTTTTAGGCCAGTAGAGTTAGGTTTTCTAAGTTGGGTAACATCCTCAACTGGGATTGTGTTTCCAGCCCTATCTGAGAGGCCTTCTTTTAACTCCTGAGTAGATATCTCTGGGGGAACATTGTAAACTACAATTTTTGTGGGTGATTGTTTTGGGTTCCAATTAGATGCAATAATGGGGATATTCAGAAGGGATTTAAGGTTAATTATTGTATCCGCTGATTTCTGATCTTCTACAGCTATTAGCAGATATCCATCACAGTTAATGTTAAGAGAGAACATTGATTTTAGCAGTTTAAAAATTGCAACTATTATTGCAGTGATCATTTTTATTTCAAAGGGGGTAGTGGGAGTAATTTTAAGGTAAATTCGTAAGTTTTTGGAGGGAGGATCTTGGGCAGGGAGAGGGGAAATGCTTTTAATTGGGGAGATTTTTTTCCTTTTTTAGAGCTTCTAGAGAGGACCTCTTGAAACCCATTATCATCATTTATGGTTGCATTAGGACCTACAGTTATCATTGTCCTATTCTCCGAGTCGGAGCCATCATTAGAACTTTCAGATAATGTGCTTGACCAGCCAGGAAGGGTATCTTTCATTATGGAATTTGATTTGGGATCTGGGGGGACGTTTTTTTTGGAGGACTTTTGAACATTGCCTATTGGAAAAAGCTTTAAACACAAATATAAAACTAAAACAAGAAGGGAAAATAGATGATATCAAACCGTCTGCACTATACTATGGGAAGGATAAATACCACAGTATAGCCCTGAGGATGACTTGAGCAGGATAGGTTTGGTACAACTGCTGATTAGAAGCGATAATAATCACAAGAAAATATGTTTCGATTTTCTTGTACGGTTGCTGTTGTTGCAACCTCCTTCTTTCTTTCTTTCTCTATTTTCTTTCTTTATTTCTTTCTTTATTTCTATTTTCTTGTACTCCTTCTTTCTCTAGAGGGCCCTGAAATTTGCCTACATTACAGGCTACTTATTGAAAATTTGACAAAACAACTTTTTACTGTTAAGTACAAAGAACACATAAAATGAAAACTTATTCATTAAATTGGTCAAGTGCAAACTTTGGTAAAATTCTACTTTAGTTACTTTTGGCTATCTTGGAAAGGGGTTATGTTAGGAAAATGAAACTTTCAGGGATGGATCGACATGCTAAGGTATGTCCTGGGAAGTTACTTTTAAGTACCTACCTGCCCTCTTCCACCCCCCCCTGTATATAATGGTAAATTACTGCACATTAATAGTTGTTTTAGCTCACATTTCATCCTATATTACTATCATAATTTAATAAAAGAATTTGGTGACTCGGATTTTACCTTTCAGCAGGTTTATCAGACACTTCAGAAACTAGGCACAGGAAAGGCGCCCAACATTGATGGCTTTTCTAACAAGATGCTGCATGAACTTGTGCCAGTTCTGGCAGAGCCACTCACGTACCTATTTAATCTGTGTCTTGTGTCTGGAGACTGTCCCTCAGCCTGGAAAAAGGCGGTCACTACGCCACTTTATAAGAATGGTTCCAAATCCCAATTTCATAACTACAGACCAATTTCGAATGCGTCCATTTTTCCCCGAATTATGGAAAAAATCCTGGTCTGTAGAATACACTCATACTTTGAAGAAAATAATATGTGGCATCCAGCCCAACACGGGTTTTGTAAGCGGCACTCTTGTAATACACAGCTTCTGGGAGTCATCAATGACTTTCACTCAATTGCAGATAGTGGGGTTTTGTTTGATTGCATTTATGTTGACTTTTCTAAGGCGTTTGACAAAATTTCTATCTCACTTCTGATTAAGAAGTGTCAACGATACGGGATTGGTTCTCGGACTGCTGCATGGATAACAGATTATCTAACACACCCAACAGGTTGTTGTAGGAGAAGCCCTATCAGATTCCACACCTGTGATCAGTGGAGTTCTGCAGGGTAGTTGCCTAGGGCCTGTACTTTTCTGCATTTTTATTAACGATCTACCATTTGTTGTTAATAATTCGACTGTAAAAATGTTTGTGGATGATGTGAAGCTGTACAGATCAGTATTGAATGAACAAGAGATTTCACTGCTCCAAAGTGACTTGGATGCTCTGTGTCAGTGGTGCATGGCAAACTGTATGTTCATTAATGAGACTAAGTGCAGTACTGTTCATTATCTTCATAGACCTTCTCAACATTACCCTGACCTCCTTGATGGAAAATGAATTCCAAGCGTTGAGTATATTAGAGATCTTTGGGTTTGCTTTGATTCATACCTGAAGTTTGATAAAAATGTGTCGGAGATTACCCATCTGGCAAACTATCAACTGTTGCGCTTAAAGCACATGTTCTCCAGATTTAACCTCTGTTCACTCATATCACTTTATGTTTCAACTGTCCGCCCAATACTTGAGTATTGCTTATCAGTATGGTTTCCCTTTAACAAGAGAGATCAAGCAAGGATTGAAAAAGTTCAACATAGGGCAACTAAACTTGTACCATATCTGAGACATTTGCCATACCAGCAGAGAATGCAGAGACTACAGTTACCCAGTCTTCAGTTCAGGCGTGATAGAGGTGACCTAATAAATACATTCAGAATTGTTAAGAACATTGACAATATCACCCCATCTCACTTCTTTGCCTTCTCAGGATACAACACCAGCACAAAATTCACCCACCATGGCCACGTACAAGATTAGGTTAGAACTCAATGTCCAGCCGGGTGTGCAAACCATGGAATGCACTTCCGTCAGAGACTGTTGATACTCTCACAATCCACAATTTCAAAACAAAACTAGCTTCTACAAATTTTCACAGTCGGTCCTTTCAAGATCCATTTTAAATGTGTTCATGTATATTTATAGGGAATTTCTGTTGTGTGTATATTTTGTAAAGTAAGATCTATCGTTGCCTTATTATGTTATTCCTTAGTGCGATAAGCTTTTTGTATAGCTTACCGCTGTCGGTATTAATAAATAAATAAATAATTATAAATCACTGCTTACCTTACACAACTTCAGCTTTTAACCTTGTTCATTAAAATATATTCCAAAATCCTATTTTCATTTAACAATCCATTTAACTTGTTTACTATATAGCTGACATTGCTTATCAAACCTGTTTGTGATGTCACAACTTTGCTTATCATAACCCCTTTAACAGTAGCATGCAGGTGCCATGGAGTAGAAGGCAACTCTTTGTTGATATGCCATTTATACTTTATTAATTAGGGAAAGGATTTGACAAGACATAGACCAGTTAAAAAAAATCCAAATTGTTTTTAGAGGACAAATTATGGTATGAGATGTTTTTATTTTTATAGGTCCATGCGCTCATGAAGGGAAGAGGCGAAGTAAATGAGGGGGCATATCGAAGATATGCCCCCTCTCTCTCTCTCTCTCTCTCTCTCTCTCTCTCTCTCTCTCTCTCTCTCTCTCTCTCTCTCTCTCTCTCTCTCTCTCTCTCTCTCTCTCTCTCTCTCTCTCTCTCTCTCTCTCTCTCTCTCTCTCTCTCTCTCTCTCTCTCTCTCTCTCTCTCTCTCTATATATATATATATATATATATATATATATATATATATATATATATATATATATATATATATATATATATATATATATATATATATATATATATATATATATATATATATATATATATATATATATATATATATATATATATATATATATATATATATATATATATATATATATATATATATATATATATATATATATATATATATATATATATATATATATATATATATATATATATATATATATATATATATATATATATATATATATATATATATATATATATATATATATATATATATATATATATATATATATATATATATATATATATATATATATATATATATATATATATATATATATATATATATATATATATATATATATACCTCTTGAAAGGAGGTAACCCTCTTGATAACCCTCTTGAAAGGATTTTATGATAAGGCTCTCTCTTTTCTGTTCTTTACGTGTGTAGATATTCCTAGAAAATTGTAGTTTAGCTTCACTTGTACTGTAGCTCGAAATTCATATCTTCCTTGATAAACCTCTGGAAAGTAGTTTATGATAATGCTCTCTCTTTTCTGAATTTTCTGAATTTTCTTTCTTTTCTGAAACTGAATTTTGATGTCAATAAATGTATCAAAAGAATGGGCTTTTAATGCTGATTCTAAATTTTCTCTCTTTTCTGAAACTGAATTTTGATGTCAATAAATGTATCAAAAGAATGGATGTAGCTCGTGAAAATCAACGGCTACGAGCCTGAGAAAATTTAACAGATTTTATAAAAAGCTGGTAAATAAAAAAAACATACTGAAATAACCTAATTGAAACCTAATTGAAAAAAAATAAAAAAAAAAACATTCAGAAAAAAAATATTTAATATAAGTACGTAATTGTAATTTATGTATTCAGGATTATTGTTTACTGTTCTTTCCTGTAGTCGCATTCACAATTTTGTTTCTTGCATATTTGATGTCTATATAGCAGGATTGGAGTTCGAAATTCATATCTTCCTTGATAACCCTCTTGAAAGGAGTTTATAATAAGGCTCTCTCTTTTCTGTTCTTTACGTGTATACATATTCCTAGAAACTTGTAGTTTAGATTCACGTTTAAAAACACATCTATAATATTAAAAACATTTATAATATAATATTAAATATATAAATTTGGTTCGTTCCTGTAGTCACATTCACAATTTTGTTTCTTGCATGTTTGATGTCTATATGGCAGTACTGTAGCTCGAAATTCATATCTTCCTTGATAACCCTCTTGAAAGGAGTTTATGATAAGGCTCTCTCTTTTTTTTTCTTTACGTGTGTATATATTCATATAAATTTGTATTTTAGCTTCACTTGTACTGTAGCTTGAAATTCATATCTTCCTTGATAAACCTCTTGAAAGTAGTTTATGATAAGGCTCTCTTTTCTGAATTTTCTGAATTTTCTCTCTTTTCTGAAACTGAATTTTGACGTTAAGGAATTTATCAAAAGAATGTGCTTTTAATACTGACTCATAATTTTCTCTCTCTTTTCTGAAACTGAATTTTGATGCAAATAAATGTACAACCAGATTGTGATTATAATTCTTACAATAAATATATAAATTTTTTTATTTTTATAATTGCTCATAAATGTATAATATAATGATAAAATTTAAAGTAATCTAAACAAATCCGGTAAATAAAAAAACATATTGAAAAACCATCATTTAAAACTAATTGAAAAAAATAAAAAAAAACCTAGTAATAAAAATATATTTAATATAAGTCTGAAATTGTAATATACTCCTTCAGGAGTATTGTTGATGGTTCTTTATTGGAGTCACATTAAAGAACTTCATATCTTCCTTGATAAAAATCTCTAAAGGAGATTATGATAATGCTCTCTTTTCTGAATTTTCTGAATTTTCTCTCTCTTTTCTGAAACTGAATTTTGATGTCAATAAATGTATCAAAATAATGTGATTATAATAATGATTCTAAATTTTCTCTCTCTTTTATGAAACTGAATTTTGATGCCAATAAATGTATCAAAATATTGGGCTTATAATGCTGACTCTAAATATATAAAATTTGTTTAGTTTATTATTGATAATAAAAGGATACGATCCTGATAAAATTTAACAGATTCTAAAAAAATCCGTTAAATAAAAAAACATATTGAAAAAACCTAATTGAAAACTATTTGAAAAAAATAAAGAAAAAACTATTAATAAAAAAATATTTCATATCTGTCTGAAATTGTAATGTATTTCCTCAGGATTATTGTTTTCGGTTCTTTCCTGTAGTTGCATTCACAATTTTGTTTTTTGCATGTTTGATGTCTATATAGCAGTACTGTAGCTCGAAATTCATATCTTCCTTGATAACCCTCTTGAAAGGAGTTAATGATAAGGCTCTCTCTTTTCTTTTCTTTAAGTGTGTAGATATTCCTAGAAAATTGTAGTTTATCTTCACTTGTACTGTAGCTTGAAATTCATATCTTCCTTGATAACCATCTTGAAAGGAGTTTATGATAAGGCTCTCTCTTTTCTGAATTTTCTCTCTCTTTTCTGAAACTGAATTTTGATGTCAATGAATGTATCAAAAGAATGGGCTTATAATGCTGATTCTAAATTTTCTCTCTCTTTTCTGAAACTGAATTTTAATGTCAATAAATGTATCAAAAGAATGCATGTAGCTCGTGCAAATCAAAGGCTACGAGCCTGAGAAAATTTACCGGATTTTTAAAAAAGCTGGTAAATAAAAAAAACCTATTGAAAAAACCTAATTGAAACCTAATTGAAAAAAATAAAAAAAACCTATTCAGAAAAAAATATTTCATATATTTGTGAAATTGTAATGTATTTCCTCAGGATTATTGTTGATGGTTCTTTCCTGTAGTCACATTCACAATTTTGTTTTTTGCATGTTTGACGTCTATATAGCAGTATTGTAGCTCGAAATTCATATCTTCCTTGATAACCCTCTTGAAAGGAGTTTATGATAAGGCTCTCTCTTTTCTGTTCTTTACGTGTGTAGATATTCATAGAAAATTGTAGTTTAGCTTCACGTTTAAAAACACATCTATAATATTAAAAACGAAAATAACGTTGAGTCGTAACAAGTCCTAACTTATAATAATTATATGAGTACCTGGATTTGTCTGGATTCCTCTTCCAAGGTTACAAGCCTGACAGTTTATACTGATTTTTAAAAAATCTGGTATATCAGGAGATTTCTATTGAAAAACCTCCAATAGCCCTGATTGAAAAAAAATAAAAAAAAACCTATTAACAAAAAAATATTTAAAATATGTCTGAAATTTTAATGTATTCACTCAGGATTATTTTTGATGGTTATTTCCTGTAGTCACATTCACAATTTTGTTTCTTGCAGGTTTGATGTCTATATAGCAGTATTGGAGTTCGAAATTCATATCTTCCTTGATAACCCTCTTGAACGGAGTTAATGTTAAGGCTCTCTCTTTTTTTTTCTTTACGTGTTTAGATATTCATAGAAAATTGTGGTTTATCTTCAATTGTACTGTAGCTTGAAATTCATATCTTCCTTGATAACCCTCTTGAAAGTAGTTTATGATAATGCTCTCTCTTTTCTGAATTTTCTGAATTTTCTCTCTCTTTTCTGAAACTGAATTTTGACGTCAAGGAATGTATCAAAAGAATGGGCTTATAATGCTGATTCTAAATTTTCTCTCTCTTTTCTGAAACTGAATTTTGATATCAATAAATTTATCAAAAGAATGCATGTAGATCTTTAACATCAACCGCGACGAGCCTGATAAAATTTACAGTAATCAATAGAAAGACGGTAAATAAAAAAAACATACTGAAAAACCAATATGGCCCACTAATTGAAAAAAATAAAAAAAACCTAGTCAGAAAAAAAATATATAATCTAATTACTTAATTTTCAGGTAGTCCCTAAGGAGTATTTTTTTCTTTTATTTAATTTCTTCGCATTAACAAT
Organism: Artemia sp. Qi Xiang Cuo; assembly: GCF_049724085.1. NCBI lineage: Eukaryota > Metazoa > Arthropoda > Branchiopoda > Anostraca > Artemiidae > Artemia > Artemia sp. Qi Xiang Cuo. The sequence goes on from NC_142807.1 coordinate 54,408,685, forward strand.
TTTGTTTCTTGAATGGATGATGTCTATATAGCAGTACTGGAGCTCGAAATTCATATCTTCCTTGATAAACCTCTTAAAAGGAGTTTATGATAAGGCTCTCTCTTTTCTGTTCTTTACGTGTGTACATATTCCTAGAAAATTGTAGTTTAGCTTCACGTTTAAAAACACATCTATAATATTAAAAACATCTATAAATTAATATTAAATATATAAATTTGGTTCGTTCATGTAGTCACATTCACAATTTTGTTTCTTGCATGTTTGATGTATATATGGCAGTAATGTAGCTCGAAATTCATATCTTCCTTGATGACCCTCTTGAAAGGAGTTTATGTTAAGGCTTTCTCTTTTCTTTTCTTTACGTGTGTAGATATTCATAGAAAATTGTAGTTTAGCTTCACTTGTACTGTAGCTCGAAATTCATATCTTCCTTGATAAAACTCTCGAAAGTAGTTTATGATAAGGCTCTCTCTTTTCTGAATTTTCTGAATTTTCTCTCTCTTTTCTGAAAATGAATTTTGATGTCAATAAATTTATCAAAATACTTGGATTTTAATACTTATTCTAAATATTCTCTCTCTTTGATAATAATTAATTTTGATGTAAATAAATGTTCAAAAAGAATTCATGTAGCTCGTGCAAATCAAAGGCTACGAACCTGAGAAAATTTACAAGATTTTTAAAAAAGCTGGTAAATAAAAAAAACCTATTTAAATAACATAATTGAAACATAATTGAAAAAAATAAAAAAGAAACCATTCAGAAAAAAATATTTAATATCTGTCCGTAATTTTAATGTATTTATTCAGGATTATTGTTGACGGTTCTTTCCTGTAGTCACATTCACAATTTTGTTTTTTCAATGTATGATGTCTATATAGCAGTACTGGATTTCGAAATTCATATCTTCGTTGATAACCCTCTGGAAAGGAGTTTATGATAAGGCTCTCTCTTTTCTGTTCTTTACGTGTGTAGATATTCCTAGAAAATTGTAGTTTAGCTTCACGTTTAAAAACACATCTATAATATTAAAAACATATATAATATAATATTAAATATATAAATTTGGTTCTTTCCTGTAGTCACATTCACAATTTAGTTTCTTGCATGTTTGATGTCTATATGGCAGTAATGTATCTCGAAATTCATATCTTCCTTGATGACCCACTTGAAAGGATTTTATGATGAGGCTCTCTCTTTTCTTTTCTTTAAGTGTCTAGATATTCCTAGAAAATTGTAGTTTAGCTTCACTTGTACTGTAGCTCGAAATTCATATCTTCCTTGATAACCCTCTGAAAAGGAGTTTATAATAAGGCTCTCTCTTTTCTGTTCTTTACGTGTGTAGATATTCCTAGAAAGTTGTAGTTTAGCTTTACGTTTAAAAAAAAATCATTAATATAAAAGACATTTATAAAATAATATTAAATATATAAATTTTATTAAGTTTAGTATTACTCATCAAACGCTATTAGCCTGATAAAATTTAACGTATTCTAAAAAAATCTGGTAAATAAAAAAACCTATTGAAATAACCTAATTGAAACCTATTTAAAAAAAATAAAAAAAAACCCATTCAGAAAAATAAAATTTAATATATGTCCGAAATTTTAATGTATTCCTTCAGGATTATTGTTTACGGTTCTTTCCTGTAGTCACATTCACAATTTTGTTTCTTGCATGTTTGATGTCTATATAGCAGTACTGGATTTCGAAATTCATGTCTTCGTCGATAACCCTCTTGAAAGGAGTTTATAATAATGCTCTCTCTTTTCTGTTCTTTCCGTGTATACATATTCCTAGAAAATTGTAGTTTAGCTTCACGTTTAAAAACACATCTTTAATATTAAAAACATTTATAATATAATATTAAATATATAAATTTGGTTCTTTCCTGTAGTCACATTCACAATTTTGTTTCTTGCATGTTTGATGTCTAAATGGCAGTACTGTAGCTCGAA